>NC_069505.1:291871032-291933532 GCF_027579735.1 Bombina bombina | reverse complement strand
GCATTTCTTTCTGGATGGCCTCTCACCACCTAAAAATCAACATGTCCAGGACTGAGCTTCTTCTAATCCCCCCAACTAATTCTACTCCAGTTTCTAACTTTACTATCACTCTCGGTGACACCACTATCTCCCCATCACCCCAAGTCCGCTGCCTAGGAGTTACACTCGACTCCAATCTGTCCTTCATTGCCCACATACAATCGCTTTCTTCATCCTGTCGCAACCACCTAAGCAATATCTCCAAAATCCGTCCTTTCCTGAGTGCTGAAACTACTAAACAGCTAATCCATTCCCTAGTAATTTCCCGGCTTGACTACTGTGACAACCTACTAACTGGCCTTCCTCTCTCCCTCCTCTCCCCCCTTCAATCCATCCTAAATGCCTCTGCTAGGCTAATCCACCTCTCCCGACGCTCTGTATCCGCCGCACCCCTCTGTGAGTCCCTTCACTGGCTCCCCTTTCACAGCAGAATTAAATTCAAAATTCTCACTCTGACCTACAAAGCCCTTATCAATGCAGCCCCCCCCCATACCTGTCCTCACTCATCAACAAATATACTCCAGCCCACCCCCTAAGATCCAACAACGATCTACTCCTTGTCTCTTCTACCATCACCTTCTCTCATGCTAGACTACAGGACTTCTCTTGTGCGGCACCAACCCTCTGGAACGCACTTCCTTGAGCTGTCAGACTTTCCCCCAACCTCTCCTCCTTTAAACGCTCCCTAAAGACCTTCTTGTTCAGGGAAGCCTATCACCAAATCAATAACAAATGAATTCCACTTGCCTAAAAGTTGCCCTCATCTAACTTCACACTAACATCATTCCCACCTTTGCAGTCCTCACCTCCTGTTTCTCACCCTCCTACCCATTTAGATTGTAAGTTCCCACGGGAACAGGGCTCCCAATTCCCCCTGTATTTATTTGTTAAATTTTGTCTGGTGTCTCATATTATACTGTCCTTTTATCTTTGTTATCTATGAACAGCGCTGCAGAATCTGTTGGCGCTTTATAAATAAAGAATAATAATAATAATAATAAAAGGGTAAATTGGGTTAGAAATCAAGTCTTTCATGGCAAAGTTCAATCACTGCAACAATCAATGGGGATAGTCGGAAACATACTAATCCATAATTAACATACTAATCCAACTTGCAGTCTGGTATCCATAATCGGCACAACCCCCAATGGAAGAGTGGAGGGGAAGAAGGGGAACCCGTGGCATGGCTGGCATCAAGTTAGACCACCGGATCACCCCTCTAGGCTGGTATATGCCATGATATATGATATATATGATATATATTTATATAGTAGAAGAAGGGACTGCACTCACTGAATTTAGAAAAACATTGATAATTTGACTCTGCACCCTGGTTGATGACATGTTGGAATTGAGAGTGCAGATACATGAGGAGTATATATATATATATATATATATATATATAAAATGAAGGTAATATTAAGTATTGCTTTAATCTGAGTAACAAATAGCTTGACAAATACATGAGTGACAAGTGGTAGTTCTTTCGGGGTTGCTGAGGGGTGCTTTGCACCTCCAAATTCATGTGTAGCAACCCCGTTGAGTTGTTAAGGACTCTATATATTATGTTCACCACCTATGTTAGTCCCCCTAAATATTAAGTTCTAGAACTGTCACTGTGAGTGACTTTATAGACCAATCAGATCAGTGCAGGTTGTATTTGTTTTGGATGCAGGTGTGAGTGGCAGATGGTGCTAGAGGTGTGAACCTATAACATTTTCATGTCTCAGTATTTCTCTTATAATAAGGTTGGGGCACGTCCGCACTTCATACACCAGCTATCCTAGCTTCAGGTCTGGGCAGTGTGGAGGAAATAGCAGCAACAGTCCATCATTTGAGATTTGTAAAAATTTCAGATTTTTAGCTTTAGATGATAGGAAGACATTTTTTTATATCAGGGGGGCTGTGTGTGACATTATTGGATACATGTAGATGAATAAACTAGACAGAGTTATGGAGATAATATGTGAATATATCTGGGGATACTGACCCACCCTGAGCTTTATACAGAGCAAGATCAGCAATACCCTCATATAGCAGCATAAAGATATAAGATTCTTTTTCATTAGACTTTATACAGAAAAACTTCCTCAATACCCTCATATAGCAGCATAAAGATATAAGATTCTGTTTCATTACACTTTATACAGGGTAAGTTCAGCAATACCCTCATATAGCAGCATAAAGATATAAGATTCTGTTTCATTACACTTTATACAGAGTAAGTTCAGCAATACCCTCATATAGCAGCATAAAGATATAAGATTCTGTTTCATTAGACTTTATACAGAAAAAAGTTCCTCAATACCCTCATATAGCAGCATAAAGATATAAGATTCTGTTTCATTACACTTTATACAGAGTAAGTTCAGCAATACCCTCATATAGCAGCATAACGACATAAGGTTCTGTTTCATTACACTTTATACAGAGTAAGTTCAGCAATACCCTCATATAGCAGCATAAAGATATAAGATTCTGTTTCATTACACTTTATACAGAGTAAGTTCAGCAATACCCTCATATAGCAGCATAAAGACATAAGGTTCATTTTCATTACACTTTATACAGAGTAAGTTCAGCAATACCCTCATATAGCAGCATAAAGATATAAGATTCTGTTTCATTAGACTTTATACAGAGTAAGTTCAGCAATACCCTCATATAGCAGCATGAAGACATAAGATTCTGTTTCATTAGACATTATACAGAGTGAGTTTAGCAATACCCTCATAAAGCAGCATGAAGACATAAGGGGCGCGATCCGCCCGTAATTTCACCTCGCACATCGGGCTATCCAATATACGGCGCCGTCAGATGCTAAAGTGGCGTAAGTAGGACAAACTGGCGTTGTTCCGAAAAATGCGCAAATACCCATTTTAGTCGTCGCAAGTACTTACGCCAGTATTTTGTCCACGTAAAGTCTCAATAAAGTGTAGTTTTATGCAAATTAGGCTAACACTAACAGAGGGTGCACATGGGGACAGAAGGGGGGAGGAGGGAGAGGATAGGGAGGAACCCACACCAGGGACATCCCAGGGAGCAAGCCAGGTGGCCACAGAGGATGAGCGCATGAGATGCCCAAACTTCTCATTCGATGAGAATGTTGCGCTAGTCCAGGCCATCATGGACAACCACAGTGCCCTCTTTGGCCAGGAGAAGGGCAAAGGCGTTGCCCGAAGGCGTAAGGCAGCATGGTTGGCGGTAGAGGATGCTGTAAACAGTGTGGCCCCACAGAGGACTGTCGAGGGACTTAAAAAAAGGTGGAATGATTGTAAGAGGCGGGTGAAAGAGAAGATGGGGCAGCAAGCCATGCACCAGAGGGGAACAGGTGGTGGTCCACCCCTGGAAACCGAATACAACACCTGGCAGGAGATGATACGCACATCCCTGAGTATCACAGCAGTCCGTGGACTTCTAGGGGCTCGTGACTCAGGGGCTGCAACCACAGCACCTCATGCTGGTAAGTAACATCCCACACACCAGTATTATATGTATTTGAGATATAACATCCTTTAATGTCACACATTCATGTACACAATGAGGAGCATGGTATTTGGCCTACTAACAAAAACATCTACAATTATATTTCACATTAATGCTACTTAACACAATGCAATTCATGATATGAGGTGGAATAGTGCAATGCTATCATGTCTCAGAGTAACACAGGCCACAAGCCACATGTTGAGTTTTCAGTAAATGGACACTATAGCCATCACAATACTTTTAGCTCAGAAAGCAGGTTCTGTGCCTACATCAGGCTAAAGTAAATTGTGTGACCATAGTGTCACTTAAAGAACACATTTTCTCCATCACTGACATGTACACATAACTATTGTATGAAACACATACCTGTATACTGTGCAGATTAAAATCCCTCATATCACAAATCACATTGTGCACATGCATGTTATACAGTTTGACATGAGAATGAGTATTGTCCCTAGCATGTATCAATGTACATTGTATGCCCACATGGACATATATATGACTGTACTAATCCCTATCATCATTTGACTCCTCCACAGAACACAGGCTGCAAACAGGCATGCCGCCACCTCCACCACCACCACCAGTCACAGGCATGCAGCCACCTCCACCACCAGTCACAGCCATGCAGCCACCTCCACCACCAGTCTTCAGGCAGCAACAAAGATAGTATGCTCCCAGGCATGAGCAGGGTTGGATTGCCTCCGTTGAGGACCCAGAAGTGATGCCACCACCATTGGCATACGACCACTGGCAAGATATCCATGTCTTTACCCCCCAACACAATATCAGGCCAGTTATGGCTTTTACACACAGGGGATGTTGCAAGAAATGCAAACTGGACAGGCTGAGTGGTCACACACTAGTCGTCAATGGGACTACCAATCCAGCCTGAGAGCTCCACCATCGTCTTCCCTTGGAAGAGCTCCACCATCCGCTTCCCTTGGGAGAGCTCCACCATCCGCTTCCCTCGGGAGAGCTCCACCATCCTCAGATGAGCATATAGCTGAAGTTGTCCCTGAAGCCCCAGCAGCTGCAGTTGTCCCTGAAGCACCAGCAGCTGAAGTTGTCCCTGAAGCCCCAGCAGCTGCAGTTGTCCATGATGCACCAGCAGCTGAAGTTGTCCCTGAAGCCCCAGCAGCTGCAGTTGTCCATGATGCACCAGCAGCTGAAGTTGTCCCTGAAGTCTCAGCAGCTGCAGTTGTCCATGATGCACCAGCAGATAGAGCTGAACCTGCACCTAGAATCACTGCTGCTCAAGAGCCTGTAGATCTACTGTATTCTCCCCTGTCCGAGGAATACATTTCACTCCAGAGGAGGCTCATAACCAGCTGCGAGAGCAGACAAAAAGGCCAACACAGGTTTCACAGGAGCCAACAGAGGTTACTCCAGTGTACCATAGAGCTGCAGAGGGACATGGCAGCATCATTAAATGGTATAGTACAAAACCAGTCGCAGATGATGAGAGTTATTTCTGATATGCAGATGCAGATTGACAACAGATGGCGGGAACAAAACCAACTCTTGGGTGTGTTGGTTGAGCACTTCACACACCAGCAGGACACTGCCTCCAGCCTATCATCTGTGGCCAGAACTCCAGCAGAATCATCTGAAGCTTCGCCAAACCAGGAGAACCAGGAAATCCACTCCAGTCACCTCAGCCCCCTCATCCAAGAAGCCTAAAAAAAAAAAATATTCTTATAGTTCACCATAAATCTTGTCCTCTGTTATTTACCATATAATTGTAATCCACAGCCATGTGAGGTGTGTTTTAGTACACTAATATTGTTTAAACATATAATAAGGCCTGTGTGGAAATGGCCCAAAAAAGGTAATATCACCATGTTTATGACATATTCATGTTCTATAAACCACATCACATAGTTGTGTATGAAGGGTACATATAGTAATATTCACTTATAAGATGTAAATCAAGGTTTCTCACATCCAATAGAAATTGACCCATGTGCAGGGATATGCACGAGCCAAGGCTGTGGCGGCCATTTTCTAAGGTAAAGAGTTTTAGTGAAGGACACCTTGCCTATCCCTGCACATGGGTATATATATCTAAATAATAATGTATTTACAGAAGGTGTGAACATAAGGTATAAACATCCATTTTCATTCTTCTTAATGATAGTCAATAAATCATAGTGACCTAAACATGAATTAAACAAATGAGATATTTTCAGTAATTAGGGTGGTTAAGAGAAGGGGGTGGGATGTAGTAGTTTCACTTACATGCAGTGGAAATCCGCAGTATGTAATTCTATGACCACCTGCAGCAGGGGCAGCAGCAGGGGCAGCACCATGACCAGGGACCTCAGCAGCAACTATAGAATCAGCAGGTATAGACGGAACAACAGGGGCTTGTAGGGCTTCCAGCACCCCTTGGCCCCATGATGCACCCCCTTGTGCCCCATGATGCTGCCTCTCTATGGAAAGCAGGAAAACATGGTGGCTAATGAGGATGTGCATTGGCGGGTTTTTTAGGCTTCCTGTTGTGAGGTTGTGCTGTTTGTGATTGGTTTGACACACTTGTAGGGGCAGGGATAATAAATGCTTTGAAGAGGTTTAACTATTTGTGATCAAGCTGCTGATACGTATGTTGTTGAGCATGCATTTGCTAGGCCTTCAGAGAGTTACCTTGGTTTCTAAGTCAGTGCAAGGGTTGCTGCGCCTGCAATTTGTGGCGAGATGAGAATGGAGTAGATTTTCTGAATTCTGCGTGTGTAAGTCCTTACTCTGTATATTGGATACCAAACTGCGCGTGTTTTGTATGTCAGTCTATGGGTAAAAAAATACGGCCGTAAGTTGTATGCTACGCCGTATATGTGATACCAAACCCGCACAATATTTGGCGTCACCGGCTTCTGCGGGCGACGCTGCATATCGGATCAGGCCCAAGATTCTGTTTCATTAGACATTATACAGAGTAAGTTCAGCAATACCCTCATATAGCAGCATAAAGACATAAGGTTCTGTTTCATTACACTTTATACAGAGTAAGTTCAGCAATACCCTCATATAGCAGCATAAAGATATAAGGTTCTGTTTCATTACACTTTATACAGAGAGAGATCAGCAATACCCTCATATAGCAGCATAAAGACATAAGGTTCTGTTTCATTACACTTTATAGAGGGTAAGCTCAGTAATACCCTCATATAGCAGCATAAAGACATAAGGTTCTGTTTCATTAGATTTTATACAGAGAAAGTTCAGCAATACCCTCATATAGCAGCATAAAGACATAAGGTTCTGTTTCATTAGACTTTATACAGAGAGAGTTCAGCAATACCCTCATATAGCAGCATAAAGACATAAGGTTCTGTTTCATTAGACTTTATACAGAGTAAGTTCAGCAATACCCTCATATAGCAGCATAAAGATATAAGGTTCTGTTTCATTAGACTTTATACAGAGAGAGTTCAGCAATACCCTCATATAGCAGCATAAAGACATAAGGTTCTGTTCCATTAGACTTTATACAGAAAGAGTTCAGCAATACCCTCATATAGCAGCATAAAGATATAAGGTTCTGTTTCATTAGACTTTATACAGAGTAAGTTCAGCAATACCCTCATATAGCAGCATAAATACATAAGGTTCTGTTTCATTACACTTTATACAGAGTAAGTTCAGTAACACCCTCATATAGCAGCATAAAGATATAAGGTTCTGTTTCATTACACTTTATACAGAGTAAGTTCAGCAATACCCACATATAGCAGCATAAAGACATAAGGTTCTGTTTCATTAGACTTTATACAGAGAGAGTTCAGCAATACCCCCATATAGCAGCATAAAGACATAAGGTTCTGTTTCATTAGACTTTATACAGAGAGAGTTCAGCAATACCCTCATATAGCAGCATAAAGACATAAGGTTCTGTTTCATTAGACTTTATACAGAGAGAGTTCAGCAATACCCTCATATAGCAGCATAAATACATAAGGTTCTGTTTCATTACACTTTATACAGAGTAAGTTCAGTAACACCCTCATATAGCAGCATAAAGATATAAGGTTCTGTTTCATTACACTTTATACGGAGTAAGTTCAGTAATACCCTCATATAGCAGCATAAAGAAAACATTTACACTAGATAAGTTGACCTTGAATGTGTCACACCACAAGTCAATCAGTAACTGGCGAATACAGCTGAACGATGCAAACCAGAGTAAGTTGCCAGACAGAGCCCGGTCAGCTGAATCATCACAAGTTTGACGTATTATTTGGGTGGGGGGAGGGAGAAATCACACTGACAACGACCAGGAGTCAGTTGTGAAGTCAGTGGGGTATAATATTCTGCGCCTCTCCCAGAATCTTGGCCCTATGCATTACATATTATTTAATAGGATAGATCAGTAACATAGATTAATAAATAATATATGTTTAACAATCTTTTATTTTAAATGATTAAATGATGTATTCAACACTTCTAAGTCTAAAACCAAGTTTGTGCTGTTCTTGACCAGAAGTGAAGCAAAATAACATGTATTTCAAAGTTTAGCTAAAAATAGTATCTATCATAGGGCTAGATTACAAGTGGTGCGCTATCGTTAGTGTGAGCGCGATATTGAAATATGGTGCCCGCACTAATTTCCGTGCGTATTAAAAAGTTGAAAGTAAAGCGCCCACACAAGCTGATTAGCGCAACTGAAGTCCTCGCACAAAGGGTTAGGGCTAAATTAAAAGTTGCACTAAACACAACATAAGTACATTAAAATAAAGTGCTATACTCATATATACACTATCCAATAAAAAAAAATATGCAAATAAATATTAAAAAAAGTTATGTATTCAAAAGTGACGAGGCATTTGAATGTAAAGGTCTATAATATATATATATATATATATATATATATATATATATATATATATATATATATATATATACACACACACACAAGGGAAGGAACACGGAAGGGGACTGCACTCTCAGACTGGACCGGGAACATATCCCATGACCCTGCAACATGCTCAGCCCTGGTAGCTATAGCACTCTCAGGAAGCTGTATTGTCTCCAGAGTCAAAGGCTGATAACCCCAGACAAGCCTGGGTGCAAGGCCCATAGGAAAAATGACAAAATAAATTAATATAACACACAGAAAAAGTCCAGCACTCGCTTACAAGCTCTCAGCTAAGATTAAAAGCAAAACTGCAAGAGTTAGTTACTGTATCTGGCCTAATGGGACAAGCCCAGGTACCACGTAAACGTCTCATCCAAAACCTGGGTCCCTAATACAGCCCCACAAATGCAAGCTCTCAATCAAACAAACTGGGAACAAGTGAAGGGTGCACAGGCTTATGTAATCACAATAGACATATACAAAACACGGAAGGGGACTGCACTCTCAGACTAGACTGGGTATACATCCCATGACCCTGCAACACGTTAAGCCCTGGGTGCTATAGAACTCTCAGGAAGCTGTGCTGTCTCCAGAGTCACAGGCAGTTAACCCCAGACAAGCTATATATATGAGAGAGAGTTAAATATATTATATATATCATATAAATATATATTTCTATATAAATCATATAAATATAGAAATATATATTTAAAAATAAAAAGAATATTTTCTTCTATGTGAAGAACATTGGAATGTAAAATATGCAGAACTACCTTTGGGATTAGAGCACTTGGTTGAACATGTGAGCGATAGGTGTTTGTTTCTTTCCATTTGTGATATCCGAAGTCCAATAGCGCGTGCTGACTTTCGCATGAGCACAAACAATTTACTTTCAACCCGCATGTTTAATGATTACATCTGGTTGTGTGTGTACATGAGCGAAAGCGCTAAACAGCGTAACTGTTAGCGTCCCACTTTGTAATCTAGCCCTTAATATGGTAACGTGGTACCGACTCTGGCTTAGACACTCAGCATTCTTACCAATTAGCGCACCTGTAAGCACAGAGACTGGCACTGCTTGCCTGCACATATTGCTTATCCTGGTCTTCTCTGTGTCAGTGGATGCATGTTGTATCTTAAAACCTTTTTATACCTCCATTATGCGTCTTTCATTTTGTTACAGTGTCATTATGTGAGAGACATTAAAGGGATATGTAACAGTGCCCCAATAGTAAAACAAATGTGTTAAATCAATGTAAACATAAAAAGAAACAAATTGTGTTAAACATACAGCAAACATACCTGTTTTCTTCCTAAATGAGCAATTCTCAGTCTAGCCACTGCCTGCAGCTAGATAACAGAGCTACCATAACAGAACTTATGTTCTACTTTCACATGAAAGCAGACGTCTCCTAGCAACTACAGCAAAGGAAAACCTATTTCTCTGTTTTCCTACTTGTGGGGCAGTAACAGGACGTACTGGACACTACACAAATGCAGCATTTAAAAAGAAATAAAGGGAAAATAATTTTAAAATGCTGAATAATGTGATGATTTCTATTAAATATAACTCGCTGCTTAGTAAGGAAGCAGATAGTGTTATATGTCTTTAAACACAAACTGTAAGCTGTACAGGGAGTGCAGAATTATTAGGCAAATGAGTATTTTGACCACATCATCCTCTTTATGCATGTTGTCTTACTCCAAGCTGTATAGGCTCGAAAGCCTACTACCAATTAAAGGGACACTGTACCCAAAATTTTTCTTTTGTAATTCAGAAAGAGCATGCAATTTTAAGCAACTTTCTAATTTACTCCTATTATCAATTTTTCTTCGTTCTCTTGCTATCATTATTTGAAAAAGAAGGCATCTAAGCTTTTTTTTTTGTTTCAGTACTCTGGAGAGCACTTTTTTATTGGTGGATGAATTTATCCACCAATCAGCATGGACAACCCAGGTTGTTCACCAAAAATGGGCCGGCATCTAAACTTACATTCTTGCATTTCAAATAAAGATACCAAGAGAATGAAGAAAATTTGATAATAGGAGTAAATTAGAAAGTTGCTTAAAATTTCATGCTCAATCTGACTCACAAAAGAAAATTTTTGGGTACAGTGTCCCTTTAAGCATATTAGGTGATGTGCATCTCTGTAATGAGAAGGGGTGTGGTCTAATGACATCAACACCCTATATCAGGTGTGCATAATTATTAGGCAACTTCCTTTCCTTTGGCAAAATGGGTCAAAAGAAGGACTTGACAGGCTCAGAAAAGTCAAAAATAGTGAGATATCTTGCAGAGGGATGCAGCACTCTTAAAATTGCAAAGCTTCTGAAGCGTGATCATCGAACAATCAAGCGTTTCATTCAAAATAGTCAACAGGGTCGCAAGAAGTGTGTGGAAAAACCAAGGCGCAAAATAACTACCCATGAACTGAGAAAAGTCAAGCGTGCAGCTGCCAAGATGCCACTTGCCACCAGTTTGGCCATATTTCAGAGCTGCAACATCACTGGAGTGCCCAAAAGCACAAGGTGTGCAATACTCAGAGACATGGCCAAGGTAAAAAAGGCTGAAAGACGACCACCACTGAACAAGACACACAAGCTGAAACGTCAAGACTGGGCCAAGAAATATCCCAAGACTGATTTTTCTAAGGTTTTATGGACTGATGAAATGAGAGTGAGTCTTGATGGGCCAGATGGATGGGCCCGTGGCTGGATTGGTAAAGGGCAGAGAGCTCCAGTCCAACTCAGACGCCAGCAAGGTGGAGGTGGAGTACTGGTTTGGGCTGGTATCATCAAAGATGAGCTTGTGGGGCCTTTTCGGGTTGAGGATGGAGTCAAGCTCAACTCCCAGTCCTACTGCCAGTTTCTGGAAGACACCTTCTTCAAGCAGTGGTACAGGAAGAAGTCTACATCCTTCAAGAAAAACATGATTTTCATGCAGGACAATGCTCCATCACACGCGTCCAAGTACTCCACAGCGTGGCTGGCAAGAAAGGGTATAAAAGAAGAAAATCTAATGACATGGCCTCCTTGTTCACCTGATCTGAACCCCATTGAGAACCTGTGGTCCATCATCAAATGTGAGCTTTACAAGGAGGGAAAACAGTACACCTCTCTGAACAGTGTCTGGGAGGCTGTGGTTGCTGCTGCACGCAATGTTGATGGTGAACAGATCAAAACACTGACAGAATCCATGGATGGCAGGCTTTTGAGTGTCCTTGCAAAGAAAGGTGGCTATATTGGTCACTGATTTGTTTTTGTTTTGTTTTTGAATGTCAGAAATGTATATTTGTGAATGTTGAGATGTTATATTGCTTTCACTGGTAAAAATAAATAATTGAAATGGGTATATATTTGTTTTTTGTTAAGTTGCCTAATAATTATGCACAGTAATAGTCACCTGCACACACACAGATATCCCCCTAAAATAGCTATAACTAAAAACAAACTAAAAACTACTTCCAAAACTATTCAGCTTTGATATTAATGAGTTTTTTGGGTTCATTGAGAACATGGTTGTTGTTGTTCAATAATAAAATTAATCCTCAAAAATACAACTTGCCTAATAATTCTGTACTCCCTGTATATATATATATATATATATATATATATATATATATCTAATGAAAAGCAGCTAGATCAAACTTAGAGTTTAATCACATCTTTAAAAACATCCAAGGTATGTGGTGATGAGCCAGGTAGGTTCACCAAAAGGCTAGAAGCTACGCGTTTCGCATCTAAATGCCTTAGTCAAGGTTTACATTTAAACTTAGTGGAGTCAAAGTGTTCAGTTTCCAGATCCAAAGAGTTTCCTTTTGCATAAAAATAAAATTCCATTATATTAGGGTGACTTTAATCCACACAAACATTCAACAAAGTAAACAGCATACATAGTTTTACAACACATTCATCAATGCACCCTGTTGTATTAGATTGTATTATGCATAATAAATGGGCAGGTAAAGCATTTTTTTAAAAACCACTTTTAACCCCTTAAAGGCAAAGTTGTTTTATTCTCTTTCTATGCTTAAATGACAGAGGCCATTTTGGAATTTTTGCTAATGAGAGTGCCAGTGCTTCAGCTAATTAGAGGGCCTGTGCTTCTGCTAGTGAGAGGCCTGGTGCTTCAGCTAATGAGAGGGCCGGTGCTTCTGCTAGTGAGAGGCCCGGTGCTTCAGCTAATGAGAGGCCTGGTGCTTCTGCTAATGAGAGGCCTGGTGCTTCTTCTTAGGAGATGGCCGGTGCTTCTGCTAGTGAGAGGTCTGGTGCTTCAGCTAATAAGAGGCCTGGTGCTTCTACTAATGAGAGGGCCGGTGCTTCTGCTAATAAGAGGCCTGGTGCTTCAGCTAATGAGAGGATTGGTGCTTCTGCTAATGAGAGGGCCGGTGCTTCAGCTAATGAGAAGGCTGGTGCTACTGCTAATGAGAGGGCTGGTGCTCTGCTAATGAGAGGGCCAGTGCTTCTGCTAGTGAGAGGGCTGGTGCTTCAGCTAGTGAAAGGGCTGGTGATTCTTCTAATGAGAGTGCCAATGATTCAGCTAAATAGAGGTTGTGCTTCTGCTAGTGAAAGGCCTGGTGCTTCTTCTAATGAGAGGGCCGGTGCTTCTTCTAATGAGAGGGCCGGTGCTTCAGCTAATGAGAGGGCCAGTGCTTCAGCTAGTGAGAGGACTGGTGCTTCTTCTAATAAGAGTGCCAGTGATTCAGCTAAATAGAGAGCCGGCGCTTCTGCTAGGGAGAGGGCCGGTGCTTCTTCTAATGAGAGGACTGGTGCTTCTACTAATGAGAGGGTTGGTGCTTCTGATAATGAGAGTGCCAATGATTCAGCTAAATAGAGGTTGTGCTTCTGCTAGTGAAAGGCCTGGTGCTTCTTCTAATGAGAGGGCCGGTGCTTCTTCTAATGAGAGGGCCGGTGCTTCAGCTAATGAGAGGGCCAGTGCTTCAGCTAGTGAGAGGACTGGTGCTTCTTCTAATAAGAGTGCCAGTGATTCAGCTAAATAGAGAGCCGGCGCTTCTGCTAGGGAGAGGGCCGGTGCTTCTTCTAATGAGAGGACTGGTGCTTCTACTAATGAGAGGGTTGGTGCTTCTGATAATGAGAGGGCCGGTGCTTCTGCTAGTGAGAGGGCCGGTGCTTCTTCTAATGAGAGGGCCTGTGCTTCTACTAATGAGAGGCCTGGTGCTTCTTCTAATGAGAGAGCCGGTGCTTCTGCTAATGAGAGGCCTGGTGCTTCAGCTAATGAGAGGACTGGTGCTTCTTCTTATGAGAGGGCTGGTGCTTCTACTAATGAGAAGGCCGGTGCTTCTACTAATGAGAGGGCCTTTGCTTCTACTAATGAGAGGGCTGGTGCTTCTGTAAGTGAGAGACCTGGTGCTTCAGCTAATGAGAGGGGCCAATGCTGCTGCTAATGAGAGAGCCGGTGCTTCAGCTAATGAGAGGGCTGGTGCTTCTGCTAATGAGAGGCCTGGTGCTTCTGCTAGTGAGAGGGCTGGTGCTTCTTCTTATAAGAGGGCCGGTGCTTCTGCTAATGAGAGGCCTGGTGCTTCTGCTAGTGAGAGGGCTGGTGTTTCTTCTAATGAGAGAGCCGGTGCTTCTGCTAGTGAAAGGCCTGGTGCTTCAGCTAATGAGACGGCTGGTGCTTCTACTAATTAGAGGGCTGGTGCTTCTACTAATGAGAGGGCTGGTGCTTCTGCTAATGAGAGGCCTGGTGCTTCTGCTAGTGAGAGGGCTGGTGCTTCTTCTTATAAGAGGGCCGGTGCTTCTGCTAATGAGAGGCCTGGTGCTTCTGCTAGTGAGAGGGATGGTGTTTCTTCTAATGAGAGAGACGGTGCTTCTGCTAGTGAAAGGCCTGGTGCTTCAGCTAATGAGAGGGCTGGTGCTTCTACTAATTAGAGGGCTGGCGCTTCTACTAATGAGAGGGCTGGTGTTTCTACTAATGAGAGAGCTGGTGCTTCTGCTCGTGAGAGGCCTGGTGCTTCTACTAATGAAAGAGCCGGTGCTTCTTCTAATGAGAGTGCCAGTGCTTCTGCTAGTGAGAGGCCTGGTGCTTCTGCTAATGAGAGGGCTGGTGCTTCTTCTAATGAGAGGGCCTGTACGTCTGCTAATGAGAGGAGCGGTGCTTATACTAATGAGAGGGCCGGTGCTTCTGCTAATGAGAAGGCCTGTGCTTCTGCTAATGAGAGGGCTGGTTATTCTGCTAATGAGAGGGGCCGATGCTTCTGCTAATGAGAGGGGCCAATGCTTCTGCTAATGAGAGGGACCGGTGTTTCTGCTGAGAGGGCCGGTGCTTCTGCTAATGAGAGGGTCGGTGCTTCTGTAAGTGGGAGGGTTGGTGCTTCTGTGACTGAGCCGGTGCTTCTGTAAGTAAGAGGGCCGGTGCTTCTGCTAATTAGAAGAGCCGGTGCTTCTGCTAATGAGAAGAGCCAGTGCTTCTGCTAATGAGAGGGCTGGTGCTTCTGTTAATGAGAGGGCTGGTGTTTCTGCTAATGAGAGGAGCGGTGCTTCTGCTAATGAGAAGAGCCGGTGCTTCTGATAATGAGAGGGCTGGTGCTTCTTCTAATGAGAGGGCCTGTACGTCTGCTAATGAGAGGAGCGGTGCTTATACTAATGAGAGGGCCGGTGCTTCTGCTAATGAGAGGGCCTGTGCTTCTGCTAATGAGAGGGCTGGTTATTCTGCTAATGAGAGGGGCCGATGCTTCTGCTAATGAGAGGGGCCAATGCTTCTGCTAATGAGAGGGACCGGTGTTTCTGCTGAGAGGGCCGGTGCTTCTGCTAATGAGAGGGTCGGTGCTTCTGCTAATGAGAGGGTCGGTGCTTCTGTAAGTGGGAGAGTTGGTGCTTCTGTGACTGAGCTGGTGCTTCTGTAAGTAAGAGGGCTGGTGCTTCTGCTAATTAGAAGAGCTGGTGCTTCGGCTAATGAGAAGAGCCTGTGCTTCTGCTAATGAGAAGAGCCGGTGCTTCTGCTAATGAGAGGGCTGGTGCTTCTGTTAATGAGAGGGCTGGTGTTTCTGCTAATGAGAAGAGACGGTGCTTCTGATAATGAGAGGAGCGGTGCTTCTGTAAGTGAGAGGTCTGGTGCTTCTACTAGTGAGAGGGCTGGTGCTTCTTCTTACAAGAGAGCCGGTGCTTCTGCTAATGAGAGGCCTGGTGCTTCTGCTAGTGAGAGGGCTGGTGTTTCTTCTAATGAGAGAGCCGGTGCTTCTGCTAATGAGAGGCCTGGTGCTTCTGCTAGTGAGAGGGCTGGTGTTTCTTCTAATGAGAGAGCCGGTGCTTCTGCTAGTGAAAGGCCTGGTGCTTCAACTAATGAGAGGGCTGGTGCTTCTACTAATTAGAGGGCTGGCGCTTCTATTAATGAGAGGGCTGGTGTTTCTACTAATGAGAGAGCTGGTGCTTCTGCTAGTGAGAGGTCTGGTGCTTCTGCTAATGAGAGGGCTGGTGCTTCTTCTAATGAGAGGGCCTGTACGTCTGCTAATGAGAGGAGCGGTGCTTATACTAATGAGAGGGCCGGTGCTTCTGCTAATGAGAGGGTCTGTGCTTCTGCTAATGAGAGGGCTGGTTATTCTGCTAATGAGAGGGGCCGATGCTTCTGCTAATGAGAGGGGTCAATGCTTCTGCTAATGAGAGGGACCGGTGTTTCTGCTGAGAGGGCCGGTGCTTCTGCTAATGAGAGGGTTGGTGCTTCTGTAAGTGGGAGGGTTGGTGCTTCTGTGACTGAGCCGGTGCTTCTGTAAGTAAGAGGGCCGGTGCTTCTGCTAATTAGAAGAGCCGGTGCTTCTGCTAATGAGAAGAGCCTGTGCTTCTGCTAATGAGAAGAGCCGGTGCTTCTGCTAATGAGAGGGCTGGTGCTTCTGTTAATGAGAGGGCTGGTGTTTCTGCTAATGAGAGAAGCGGTGCTTCTGCTAATGAGAAGAGCCGGTGCTTCTGATAATGAGAGGAGTGGTGCTTCTGTAAGTGAGAGGGCTGGTGTTTCTGCTAATGAGAGGAGCGGTGCTTCTGTAAGTGAGAGGGCCGGTGCTTCTGCTAATGAGAGGAACGGTGCTTCTGTAAGTGAGAGGGCTAGTGCTTCTGCTAATGAGAGGGCTGGTGCCTCTGCTAATGAGAGGGACGGTGCTTCTGCTAATGAGAGGGCTGGTGCTTCTGCTAATGAGAGGGATGGTGCATCTGCTAATGATAGGATTGGTGCTTCTGCTAATGAGAGGATTGGTGTTTCTGCTAATGAGAGGGACGGTGCTTCTGCTAATGAAAGGGCTGGTGCTTCTGCTAATGAGAGGGCTGGGGCTTCTGCCAATGAGAGGGCTGGTGCTTCTGCTAATGAGAGGGCTGGTGCTTCTGCTAATGAGAGGATTGGTGCTTCTGCTAATGAGAGGATTGATGCTTCTGTAAGTGGGAGGGCTGGTGCTTCTGTGAGAGAGCCGGTGCTTATGCTAATGAGAGGGCTGGTGCTTCTGCTAATTAGAGGGCTGGTGCTTCTGCTAATGAGAGGGACGGTGCATCTGCTAATGATAGGATTGGTGCTTCTGCTAATGAGAGGATTGGTGTTTCTGCTAATGAGAGGGACGGTGCTTCTGCTAATGAAAGGGCTGGTGCTTCTGCTAATGAAAGGGCTGGGGCTTCTGCCAATGAGAGGGCTGGTGCTTCTGCTAATGAGAGGGCTGGTGCTTCTGCTAATGAGAGGATTGGTGCTTCTGCTAATGAGAGGATTGATGCTTCTGTAAGTGGGAGGGCTGGTGCTTCTGTGAGAGAGCCGGTGCTTCTGATAATGAGAGGAGTGGTGCTTCTGTAAGTGAGAGGGCTGGTGTTTCTGCTAATGAGAGGAGCGGTGCTTCTGTAAGTGAGAGGGCCGGTGCTTCTGCTAATGAGAGGAGCGGTGCTTCTGTAAGTGAGAGGGCTAGTGCTTCTGCTAATGAGAGGGCTGGTGCCTCTGCTAATGAGAGGGACGGTGCTTCTGCTAATGAGAGGGCTGGTGCTTCTGCTAATGAGAGGGACGGTGCATCTGCTAATGATAGGATTGGTGCTTCTGCTAATGAGAGGATTGGTGTTTCTGCTAATGAGAGGGACGGTGCTTCTGCTAATGAAAGGGCTGGTGCTTCTGCTAATGAGAGGGCTGGGGCTTCTGCCAATGAGAGGGCTGGTGCTTCTGCTAATGAGAGGGCTGGTGCTTCTGCTAATGAGAGGATTGGTGCTTCTGCTAATGAGAGGATTGATGCTTCTGTAAGTGGGAGAGCTGGTGCTTCTGTGAGAGAGCCGGTGCTTATGCTAATGAGAGGGCTGGTGCTTCTGCTAATTAGAGGGCTGGTGCTTCTGCTAATGAGAGGGACGGTGCATCTGCTAATGATAGGATTGGTGCTTCTGCTAATGAGAGGATTGGTGTTTCTGCTAATGAGAGGGACGGTGCTTCTGCTAATGAAAGGGCTGGTGCTTCTGCTAATGAAAGGGCTGGGGCTTCTGCCAATGAGAGGGCTGGTGCTTCTGCTAATGAGAGGGCTGGTGCTTCTGCTAATGAGAGGATTGGTGCTTCTGCTAATGAGAGGATTGATGCTTCTGTAAGTGGGAGGGCTGGTGCTTCTGTGAGAGAGCCGGTGCTTCTGATAATGAGAGGAGTGGTGCTTCTGTAAGTGAGAGGGCTGGTGTTTCTGCTAATGAGAGGAGCGGTGCTTCTGTAAGTGAGAGGGCCGGTGCTTCTGCTAATGAGAGGAGCGGTGCTTCTGTAAGTGAGAGGGCTAGTGCTTCTGCTAATGAGAGGGCTGGTGCCTCTGCTAATGAGAGGGATGGTGCTTCTGCTAATGAGAGGGCTGGTGCTTCTGCTAATGAGAGGGACGGTGCATCTGCTAATGATAGGATTGGTGCTTCTGCTAATGAGAGGATTGGTGTTTCTGCTAATGAGAGGGACGGTGCTTCTGCTAATGAAAGGGCTGGTGCTTCTGCTAATGAGAGGGCTGGGGCTTCTGCCAATGAGAGGGCTGGTGCTTCTGCTAATGAGAGGGCTGGTGCTTCTGCTAATGAGAGGATTGGTGCTTCTGCTAATGAGAGGATTGATGCTTCTGTAAGTGGGAGGGCTGGTGCTTCTGTGAGAGAGCCGGTGCTTATGCTAATGAGAGGGCTGGTGCTTCTGCTAATTAGAGGAGCGGTGCTTCTGTAAATGAGAGGGCTGGTGCTTCTGCTAATGAGAGGAGCAGTGCTTTTGTAAGTGAGAGGGCTGGTGCTTCTGTCAGAGGGCTGGTGCTTCTGCTAATGAGAGGGCTGGTGCTTCTGCTAATGAGAAGGCTGGTGCTTCTGCTAATGAGAGGGACATTGCTTCTGCTAATGAGAGGGATGGTGCATCTGCTAATGAGAGGGACGGTGCTTCTGCTAATGAGAGGGCTGGTGCTTCTGTTAATGAGAGGGACGGTGCTTCTGCTAATGAGAGGATTGGTGCTTCTGCTAATGAGAGGATTGGTGCTTCTGCTAATGAGAGGGACGGTGCTTCTGCTAATGAGAGGAACAGTGCTTCTGCTAATGAGAGGGCTGGTGCTTCTGCTAATGAGAGGGCTGGTGCTTCTGCTAATGAGAGGGACAGTGCTTCTGCTAATGAGAGGATTGGTGCTTCTGCTAATGAGACGGACAGTGCTTCTGCTAATGAGAGGATTGGTGCTTCTGCTAATGAGAGGATTGGTGCTTCTGCTAATGAGAGGATTGATGCTTCTGCTAATGAAAGGGCCAGTGATTCTGCTAATGAGAGGGCCGGTGCTTCTGCTAATGAGAGAATTATTGCTTCTGCTAATGAGAGGATTGGTGCTTCTACTAATGAGAGGGCCGGTGCTTCTGTAAGTGAAAGGGCCAGTGCTTCTGCTAATGAGAGGATTGTTGCTTCTTTAAGTGAGAGAGCTGGTGCTTCTGTAAGTGAGAGGCCCGCTGGTGCCTCTGCTAATGAGAGGGACGGTGCTTCTGCTAATGAGAGGGCTGGTGCTTCTGCTAATGAGAGGGCTGGTGCTTCTGCTAATGAGAGGGCTGGTGCTTCTGCTAATGAGACGGCTGGTGCTTCTGCTAATGAGAGGATTGCTGCTTCTGCTAATGAGAGGATTGATGCTTCTGTAAGTGGGAGGGCTGGTGCTTCTGTGAGAGAGACGGTGCTTCTGCTAATGAGAGGGCTGGTGCTTCTGCTAATTAGAGGAGCGGTGCTTCTGTAAATGAGAGGGCTGGTGCTTCTGCTAATGAGAGGAGCGGTGCTTTTGTAAGTGAGAGGGCTGGTGCTTCTGTCAGAGGGCTGGTGCTTCTGCTAATGAGAGGGCTGGTGCTTCTGCTAATGAGAGGGCTGGTGCTTGTGCTTCTGCTAATGAGAGGGCTGGTACTTCTGCTAATGAGAGGGACGGTGCTTCTGCTAATGAGAGGGACGGGGCTTCTGCTAATGAGAGGGCTGGTGCTTCTGCTAATGAGAGGGACGGTGCTTCTGCTAATGAGAGGATTGGTGCTTCTGCTAATGAGAGGATTGGTGCTTCTGCTAATGAGAGGGACGGTGCTTCTGCTAATGAGAGGGCTGGTGCTTCTGCTAATGAGAGGGACAGTGCTTCTGCTAATGAGAGGATTGGTGCTTCTGCTAATGAGAGGGACAGTGCTTCTGCTAATGAGAGGATTGGTGCTTCTGCTTATGAGAGGATTGGTGCTTCTGCTAATGAAAGGGCCGGTGATTCTGCTAATGAGAGGGCCGGTGCTTCTGCTAATGAGAGAATTATTGCTTCTGCTAATGAGAGGATTGGTGCTTCTACTAATGAGAGGGGCCGATGCTTCTGCTAATAAGAAGGCCGGTGCTTCTGTAAAAGAGAGGGCTGGTGCTTCTTTGAGAGGGCTGGTGCTTCCTCTAATGAGAGGGCCGGTGCTTCTGTAAGTGAAAGGGCCAGTGCTTCTGCTAATGAGAGTATTGGTGCTTCTTTAAGTGAGAGAGCTGGTGCTTCTGTGGGAGGGCTGGTGCTTCTGTTAATGAGAGAGCCGGTGCTTCAGTTAATGAGAGGGCCAGTGCTTCTTTAAGTAAGAGGGCTGGTGCTTCTGTAAGTGAGAGGGACGGTGCTTCTGCTAATGAGAGGATTGGTGCTTCTGCTAATGAGAGGACTGGTGCTTCTGCTAATGAGAGGACTGGTGCTTCTGTGAGAGACCGGTGCTTCTGCTAATGAGAGGATTGGTGCTTCTGCTAATGAGAGGGCTGGTGCTTCTGTAAGTGAGAGACCGGTGCTTCTGCTAATGAGAGGGAATGGTGCTTCTGCTAATGAGAGGATTGGTGCTTCTGCTAATGAGAGGATTGGTGCTTCTGCTAATGAAAGGGGCAGTGATTCTGCTAATGAGAGGGCCGGTGCTTCTGCTTATGAGAGGATTGGTGCTTCTGCTAATGAGAGGATTGGTGCTTCTGCTAATGAGAGGGCTGGTGATTCTGCTAATGAGAGGGTCAGTGCTTCTGTAAGTGAGAGGGATGGTGCTTCTACTAATGAGAGGGGCCGATGCTTCTGCTAATGAGAGGGCTGGTGCTTCTGTAAGTGAGAGGGATGGTGCTTCTGCTAATGAGAGGGCTAGTGCTTCTGTAAGTGAGATGGCCAGTGCTTCTGCTAATGAGATGGACGGTGCTTCTGTAAGCGAGAGAGCCGGTGCTTCTGCTAATGAGAGGGCCGGTGCTTTTGCTAATGAGAGGGCCGGTGCTTCTGTAAGTGAGAGGGCTGATGCTTCTACTAATGACAGGGGTTGATGCTTCTGCTAATGAGAGGGTCGGTGCTTCTGCTAATAAGAGGGCTGGTGCTTCTGTAAGTGAGAGGGCCGGTGCTTTTGCTAATAAGAGGGCCGGTGCCTCTGTAAGTGAGAGGGCCTGTGCTTCTGCTAATAAGAGGGCCGGTGCTTCTGTAAGTGAGAGGGCTGGTGCTTCTGTGAGAGGATTGGTGCTTCTGCTAATGAGAGGATTGGTGCTTCTGCTAATGAGAGGGCTGGTGATTCTGCTAATGAGAGGGTCGGTGCTTCTGTAAGTGAGAGGGATGGTGCTTCTACTAATGAGAGGGGCCGATGCTTCTGCTAATGAGAGGGCTGGTGCTTCTGTAAGTGAGAGGGATGGTGCTTCTGCTAATGAGAGGGCTAGTGCTTCTGTAAGTGAGATGGCCAGTGCTTCTGCTAATGAGATGGACGGTGCTTCTGTAAGCGAGAGAGCCGGTGCTTCTGCTAATGAGAGGGCCGGTGCTTCTGTGAGAGGGCCGGTGCTTCTGCTAATGAGAGGGGCCAATGCTTCTGCTAATGAGAGGACCGGTGCTTCTGTAAGTGAGAGGGATGGTGCTTCTACTAGTGAGAGGGACTGATGCTTTTGCTAATGAGAGGGCCGGTGCTTCTGTAAGTGAGAGGGCTGATGCTTCTACTAATGACAGGGGTTGATGCTTCTGCTAATGAGAGGGTCGGTGCTTCTGCTAATAAGAGGGCTGGTGCTTCTGTAAGTGAGAGGGCCGGTGCTTTTGCTAATAAGAGGGCCGGTGCCTCTGTAAGTGAGAGGGCCTGTGCTTCTGCTAATAAGAGGGCCGGTGCTTCTGTAAGTGAGAGGGCTGGTGCTTCTGTGAGAGGGCTGGTGCTTCTGCTAATGAGAGGGTCGAGGCTTCTGTAAGTGAGAGGGCTGTTGCTTCTGTAAGTAAAAGGGCCGGTGCTTCTGCTAATGAGAGGATTGGTGCTTCTGCTAATGAGAGGACTGGTGCTTCTGTAAGTGAGAGGGATGGTGCTTCTGCTAATGAGAGGGCTAGTGCTTCTGTAAGTGAGATGGCCAGTGCTTCTGCTAATGAGATGGACGGTGCTTCTGTAAGCGAGAGAGCCGGTGCTTCTGCTAATGAGAGGGCCGGTGCTTCTGTGAGAGGGCCAGTGCTTCTGCTAATGAGAGGGGCCAATGCTTCTGCTAATGAGAGGACCGGTGCTTTTGTAAGTGAGAGGGATGGTGCTTCTACTAATGAGAGGGACTGATGCTTCTGCTAATAAGAGGGCCGGTGCTTCTGTAAGTGAGAGGGCTGGTGCTTCTGTGAGAGGGCTGGTGCTTCTGCTAATGAGAGGGTCGAGGCTTCTGTAAGTGAGAGGGCTGTTGCTTCTGTAAGTAAAAGGGCCGGTGCTTCTGCTAATGAGAGGATTGGTGCTTCTGCTAATGAGAGGACTGGTGCTTCTGTAAGTGAGAGGGCCGGTGCTTCTGTGAGAGGGCTGGTACTTCTGTAAGTGAGAGGGCTGGTGCTTCTGTAAGTGAAAGGGCCCCTGCTTCTGCTAATGAGAGGATTGGTGCTTCTGCTAATGAGGACTGGTGCTTCTGTAAGTGAAAGGGCTGGTGCTTCTGCTAATGAGAGGGCTGGTGCTTCTGCTAATGAGAGGGATGGTGCTTCTGCTAATGAGAGGACTGGTGCTTCTGTAAATGAAAGGGCTGGTGCTTCTGCTAATGAGAGGGCTGGTGCTTCTGCTAATGAGAGGATTGGTGCTTCTGCTAATGAGAAGATTGGTGCTTCTGTAAGTGAGAGCTATTATTCTCCTGACCGCTCATTTGCGGAATAGCAGTGACAGTCACTCTCACGTAACAAGGAAGGAATTGTTTTACTACGGAACGTCTTTCTCCTATTCCGCATATAGCAGTAATCTTCACTACAACCTGAACAAGAATTAGTAACGTTGTAAACACTTTTACATTATTACGGACTTACTTCATTACTTGCTTTTCCTTTCTGTGTACGGGCGGAACCGCCCACACCACTATGTCAGTCTTCCATAGCCTCTCCGGCCAACCTACTGAAACTGATCTGGAACGCCCCCTCTGACAACGTCATTCTCGTGCTGTTAGTCTCTTAAGTGCCAAGACTGTGTAATAAGGAACTGCTCTTGTTATAATCAAGAACTTGTAATAGAGCATACTAAAAAACTATTCTTAAGCAACTAATGAGGAAAACACTTCATCTCCTGACAGCCTTATAAGAGATCTATGGCGGACCTTGCTGTATAAAAATCTCTGAACACACAAACCAATTATCTCTCCTGTTACAGATTGCAACATATGTTCTCTCCTGTAACATAATAACATCTTTTCCTACTTCCAAAAGAATAATTACAGATTATCTGAAGTTGAGATCCAAAAAATACGGATTCCTGTTTATCTTTCTTACACTGTGAGAGGGCTGGTGCTTCTGCTAATGAGAGGGTCGGTGCTTCTGTAAGTGAGAGGGCTGGTGCTTCTGTAAGTGAGAGGGCCGGTGCTTCTGCTAATGAGAGGGCTGGTGCTTCTGCTAATGAGAGGGTCAGTGCTTCTGTAAGTGAGAGGGCTGGTGCTTCTTCTGTAAGTGAGAGGGCCGGTGCTTCTGCTAATGAGAGGATTGGTGCTTCTGCTAATGAGAGAGCTGGTGCTTCTGTAAATGAGAGAGCCGGTGCTTCTGTAAGTGAGAGGCCCTTTGCTTCTGCTAATGAGAGGGCTGGTGCTTCTGTAAGTGGGAGACCGGTTCTTCTGCTAATGAGAGGGCTGGTGCTTCTGTAAGTGAGAGGGCTGGTGCTTCTGCTAATGAGAGGATTGGTGCTTTTGCTAATGAGAGGACTGGTGCTTCTGTGAGAGGGCTGGTGCTTCTGCTAATAAGAGGGCTGGTGCTTCTGTAAGTGAGAGAGCCGGTGCTTCTGCTAATGAGAGGATTGGTGCTTCTGCTAATGAGAGGATTGGTGCTTCTGCTAATTAGAGGACTGGTGCTTCTGTAAGTGAGAGGGCCGGTGCTTCTGCTAATGAGAGGATTGGTGATTCTGCTAATGAGAGGGCTGGTGCTTCTGTAAGTGAGAGGGCCGGTGCTTCTGCTTATGAGAGGATTGGTGCTTCTGCTAATGAGAGGACTGGTGCTTTTGTGAGAGACCGGTGCATCTGCTAATGAGAGGATTGGTGCTTCTGCTAATGAGAGGATTGGTGCTTCTGCTAATGAGAGGATTGGTGCTTCTGCAAATGAGATGGATGGTGCTTCTGCTAATGAGAGGATTGGCGCTTCTGCTAATGAGAGGATTGGTGCTTATGTTAATGAAAGGGCCGGTTATTCTGCTAATGAGAGGATAGGTGCTTCTACTAAGGAGAGGAGCAGTGTTTCTGCTAATGAGAGGATTGGTGCTTCTGTTAATGAAAGGGCCAGTTATTCTGCTAATGAGAGGATTGGTGCTTATGCTAATGAGAGGATTGGTGTTTCTGTTAATGAAAGGGCCAGTTATTCTGCTAATGAGAGGATTGGTGCTTCTACTAATGAGAGGATGAGTGCTTCTACTAATGAGAGGGCTGGTGATTCTGCTAATGAGAGGGATGGTGCTTCTACTAATGAGAGCAGTGCTTCTGCTAATGAGAGGGCCGGTGCTTCTGCTAATGAGAGGGTCGGGGCCTCTGCTAATGAGGGCTGATGCTTCTGCTAATGAGAGGTCTGGTGCTTCTGTAAGTGAGAGGGCCGGTGCTTCTGCTAATGAGAGGATTGGTGCTTCTGCTAATGAGAGGACTGGTGCTTCTGTGAGAGGGCTGGTGCTTCTGCTAATAAGAGGGCTGGTGCTTCTGTAAGTGAGAGAGCCGGTGCTTCTGCTAATGAGAGGATTGGTGCTTCTGCTAATGAGAGGACTGGTGCTTCTGTAAGTGAGAGGGCTGGTGCTTCTGCTAATGAGAGGATTGGTGCTTCTGCTAATGAGAGGACTGGTGCTTCTGTGAGAGACCGGTGCATCTGCTAATGAGAGGATTGGTGCTTCTGCTAATGAGAGGATTGGTGCTTCTGCTAATGAGAGGATTGGTGCTTCTGCTAATGAGAGGACTGGTGCTTCTGCTAATGAGAGGGCTGGTGCTTCTGTAAGTGAGAGGGCCGGTGCTTCTGCTTATGAGAGGATTGGTGCTTCTGCTAATGAGAGGACTGGTGCTTCTGTGAGAGACCGGTGCATCTGCTAATGAGAGGATTGGTGCTTCTGCTAATGAGAGGATTGGTGCTTCTGCTAATGAGAGGATTGGTGCTTCTGCTAATGAGAGGGATGGTGCTTCTGCTAATGAGAGGATTGGTGCTTCTGCTAATGAGAGGATTGGTGCTTCTGCTAATGAGAAGATTGGTGCTTATGTGAATGAAAGGGCCGGTTATTCTGCTAATGAGGGGATTGGTGCTTCTACTAATGAGAGGAGGAGTGCTTCTGCTAATGAGAGGATTGGTGCTTCTGTTAATGAAAGGGCCAGTTATTCTGCTAATGAGAGGATTGGTGCTTCTACTAATGAAAGGAGGAGTGCTTCTACTAATGAGAGGGCTGGTGATTCTGCTAATGAGAGGGACGGTGCTTCTACTAATGAGAGGAGCAGTGCTTCTGCTAATGAGAGGATTGGTGCTTCTGCTAATGAGGGCTGGTGCTTCTGCTAATGAGAGGTCTGGTGCTTCTGTGAGTGAGAGGGCTGGTGCTTCTGTAAGTGAGAGGGCCGGTGCTTCTGTATGTGAGAGGACCGGTGCTTCTGTAAGTGAGAGGGCCGGTGCTTCTGTAAGTGAGAGGGCCGGTGCTTCTGTAAGTGAGAAGGCCGGTGCTTCTGTGAGTTAGAAGGCCGGTGCTTCTGAAAGTGAGAGGGCTGGTGCTTCTGCTAATAACAGAACATAAATTGACACAGGGTGCTGGTCTTGTGAGTTTTTCTGTGAGAGGCTTAAAGAGTTTTATGTTACTATCTTACACAAGAGATATTATATTGCTAAGTATTCTTTAGCAAGATAAACTCTGCAAATCTATAAATACATGAGGTATAATGTCTGCTGCAAACATGAGTTAGGTAGACATAGGGCTTTGGGGAGGGACATCCCTGTTTCACACTTTTAATTACCGCCTCCAGTATTTCAAACCTTCTGTAATCAGTAAAGATGTTTCTGGTCTCTACATAGCTTCAGTTCCATCACAACTGGGAATGTTTTCTGTCACTGCTTATTTTAGAAGCCTCCTGAAATACTTTTGGATTCGTGAGGTGTTAATAGTTTGTTAAGAGATCTGGGTATCAGCTGGTGATTGGTCTTGGGAAATTTAACTTGAAGAGAATATCTTTATCAGATAATCAGAAGCTCCTTAGGAACTCATGACAGAAAGCTGCAGAAGCTCTAGTGCTGCCATTGTTTAGGGTAGGAGGAAACCCCAATCCTGATTTTGCACTTCTCATGTAATAAATACACAGCTCTGGATCATGCGATATAAAAGAATGGATTTACCCAGATTTTAGAGCAAACAAGTTATGCTTACCTGATAAAAAAAAAATCATGATGGTCAGAGTGCACAAGATAGTATTTCAGTCTACTAAGAGAAGGCAAAAACACATAACAGAACTTTAATCAATCCCACTATCCCAGAATTCCCCAGTCATACATATACTGTAGCCAGTTAGGGGCTAGATTACAAGTGGAGCAGTAGTTCACCCCTTCCCCCGCACACATATTTACTTTGCTTGAGGCATTTGTGCATTTCGGGTAGCACGCATAGTTGAAACTAACGTTTTCGCTTGCATACTAACCCAATACGTGCAAAAAGACAAACTTCGAATATCGCAACCACATAAATGTATCTCCCATAGACTTCAACGGAGCGCAAAAAGTGGAAAAAAACAACCTTACTTGCACCAAGGACTACAGAGATACCACCTTTCTACCGGGAGAAAGTTTGGGGCAGTGTTGCGATTTGAGCGGCACACGCTACAATGCCGACTCCCTGGGACTATTTTCGGACAAGCTAAGTACACATGTCGGTTACGGGACTCCAACACCACTTTCACTCAAAAAACGTATATATTCAACCGGCAATAGGATTATCAGGAACGTTGGGTGGCAGGGGTTTCGTTGAGACTTATGTCTTTCAGGGTGGGATCCGTATCACGCATAGCCTGATCCCTGGAACTAGTTTCGGTCACCTCCAGACCTCACCCGGATGACTTAGCCCTTATCAATAGAACCTGCCCCAGAATCTTAGGCACCACTAATCCCATTATCATCAAAGAGAGCCTACATGCCCAGAGTCAGAATCACTGTTATCTGTGTCAATAGCCTTCCCTTTGTTTCTCTGTTTGATCTGATTACCTTCCCATTGTTCCCCTGTTTATATGATTACTCAGTTGAAGGGGGATTGTCCCTTAAAAAGAGTATAAAATATCTGTACACCTGGGAATAAAGTGTTGTTCGTGACATACTCCAAAATTGGGTTTGTCTGATTTTGTATTGGTGGTTCCAGTATCTGTGAAGCAGAACAGGCGGACATACCCAGACTGGGTTCCATAGAGGTCCATCACATTGCTTAATGCTTACTCATGCCTTGTTCTATTAATTTAATGCTTTTCCTTCCCAGGTGACATGGGGATTGGTTGCACAGCCTGATTGTTCACATAGTGGAGAAAGCATTTAATAAGTCCAATAAGATGACCAGATCTGTGAGTGAGTGAGTGTACCTTTGGTGTAATGACATCATGGATCCAGGGTTAGGGTGGTGCTTCACAGTACTCTGCTCAGGTTACTTACACCATTTTAGTGTGTTGTAGCCATTACAGTCATCACAATGGCTTTCTGCTTAACACTGAGGGGTCTATTTATCGAAGGTCTTGCGGACTTGACCTCATTGGTCTGAAGACTCGCCAGAAACAAGGGCCCACAAGCTCCATTCGGAGCTTGATAAATGGGCCCCTGATTATGAGGATGTGCTGGAACATTCAGGTGGGATGAAAAGAGGTCCTTCAGGGCAGAACATTTTAAGACCAAGTGTAGCAGAATGTGTTAATATTTCTGTATTTACATAATGGCTTTTTGATTTGCTCCTAATATAATTTCATAGTTTATGCTTAAAAATATTGATGTGGTGCTGTTAGCATCATTTATAATCTATATATCATTCTCACAGTTTGCAAACTCCATAAACGTACTAATACGCACGTGTGTTTACAGCTATAATGTTATTAAAATGTGTCAAGCAAAAAGTGTGATGAAGTTAAAGTCTTGATTTTGTGTAAAATTATATTTGTCTCACACTCCCTAGAGGCTAAAAAGCAAATTTTGTAACCTGCAAATGCTGCACATCAAGTACCTGGTTCAGGTTATCTGTAGTATTTTGAAAACCTGTTTTTAAAAGTATTTAATTTCCTTTAATGCTGTGATCTGTGTTATACCTAGCCTTGTAGGTGTAAATAAATAATTATTGTTAAATTGCTGTAAATGTCTGGTCCTTTATCATATCTTCTAGGCATGTGCATTTGGATTATTCGTTAGGAAACAAATGCCGAAGAAGGAGGACGATCGCAGCATTCGGCTATTTTCTGAGCTTAATTTCTTCTTCTGAAAGTTCAGCACGCAAAGAGCAGGATTTGCACAGATTTAGGGCTTGTTTCCATTGAGCCGGTAATAGGTTTGCGTGTGCTCGCAAACCGTTAAATATGCTGTCTGAAGCAATATCGTTCATCGACTGCTTCAAACAGCCAGTTAGAAATCAATTTCGGCAACCAGACTCCGGCTGCCGAAAACATTTTCGTGTCCCATAGAAAATATCAGAACCCGCTAATCTTTAAAAAATTCCAGGTTTCCAATGACCGCGTAAACCGTTAAAGAACCAATCAACACATTAGATTTGCATAATCAACAATTGCAAGATAACAAGACAGTGCAATAGCACTTAGTCTGAACTTCAAATGAGTAGTGGATTTTTTTTTATAACAAATTTCAGTTATGTATATTTCCACTCCCCTTGTACCATGTGATAGCAATCAGCCAATCATAAATGCATATACGTATAGTCTGTGAATTCTTGCACATGCTCAGTAGGATCTGGTGACTCAAAAATTGTAAATATAAAAGACTGTGCACATTTTTTTTAATGGAAGTAAATTGGAAAGTTGTTTAAAATTACATGCTGTATCTGAATCATGAACATTTAATGTAACCTGAGTGTCCCTTTAATACACTGTTGGAGGCTGCCGATACATTAACAAGAATTACACCCGGGTCAACTAGGTGTAAAATAGGAAAAAGGAGCATTTTGAGACCTTTTCCCCATTGAAATCTAACCCGCCTCCCAAAAATAGACCAGACACGTCAAAACCCCTCTATCTGCCATCCCTTCCACATCTCAACTTATAATAAATGTATTAACCAATAACCACTAAACCTTCATCCCCCCACATCGCAACTAACAATAAAATGTATTAACCCCCAAACCGCCATTCCCCCACATCACAAAGTACCTATTTAAACTATTAACCCCTAATCCGCCATTCCCCCACATCGCAATCTACCTATTTAAGCTATTAACCCCTAATCCGCCATCCCCCCACAACGCAAATAACTAATCTAATCACTAAGCCCCCTAACCTAACACCCCCTAAATTAACCCCCATTACATAAAATAAAAAAATACTAAGTTACAATAAAAATAAAAATTCCTAACATTACTTTAAAAATAAAACCTAAGAATAAATTAAAATAAATAAATCTAAAATTAAAAAAAATAAAAGTCTAAAATTACAGAAAAAAAACAACAAATTATCAAACATAAAAAAATTAAACGTAACCTAATACCCCTATTGAAATAAAAAAATTTGCCCAAAATAAAAGCACCCCTTTATCTAAGACTAAACTAACAATAGCCCTTAAAAGAGCCTTTTGTAGGGCATTGCCCTAAAACGATCAACACTTTTACCTAGAAGTACAAATGAACCCCTAACAGTAAACCCCCCAACCCACCAAATCGCCCAAAATAAAAAAATAACACTAAAAAGACCTAAGCTACCCATTGCCCCTAAAGGGGCATTTGTATGGGCATTGCCCTTAAAAGCGCAATCAGCTCTTTTGCAGCTCATTTAAATAAAAAAAATCCCTAATCTAAAAAAAAAACCCAAAAAAATAAAATTAAAACCTAAGTCTAACCCCCAAATAGTTACTCACAGTTCTTGAAGTCCGACGGAGAAGGTTTTCTTCCAGGCGCTGAAGGTCTTCTTCCAGGCGGCGACATCTTCACCCAGCACGGGGGACCACTTCTATCTTCATCCAGGGCAAAGGCGGCGGAACAGTACCGGTGAAGGCGGAGCCATCCAGCGTGGAAAATCCTCTTGGTACAATCGTCGCCACACACTGAAGCTTGAATGCAAGGTACCCGTTTTATATTTGGGGTACCTTGCATTCCTTTGGCTGATATTATCAAATCAGCCAATAGGATGAGAGATACTGAAATCCTATTGGCTGTTCATCGCCGGTCCTGTTTCGCGGTCACCTCCACTCCGCGCCACCTTCGGCCTGGATGAAGATAGAAGAGGTCCCCGCACTGGATGAAGATGTCGCCGCCTGGAAGAAAACCTTCACCGCCGGACTTCAGGAACTGTGAGTGCCTTATTGGGGGGTTAGACTTAGGTTTAACTTTTATTTTTTTGGGTGTTTTTATTTTTTTTAGAATAGGGATCTTTTTTTTCTTTTAATGGGCAGTAAAAGAGCTTAATGCCTTTCAAAGGGCAAAGCCCATACATATGCCCCTTTAGGGGCCATGGGTAGCTTAGTTTTATTTTAGTGTTATTGTTTTAATTTTGTGCGGTTTGGTGGGTTGGGGGGGTTTACTGTTAGGGGTTAATTTATATTTTTAAGTAAAAGAGCTGATCACTTTAGGGCAATGCCTTACAAAAGGCCCTTTTAAGGGCTATTAGTAGTTTAAATTATTTTTATTTTTTTTTGATCATTTTGTTTATTTTTTTCTGTAATTTTAGACTTTTTAATTTTTGTAATTTTAGATTTATTTATTTTAATTTAATCTTAGGTTTTATTTTTAAAGTAATGTTAAGATTTTTTATTTTAATTGTAATGTAGTATTTTTTTATTTTATGTAAAGGGGGTTAATTTAGGGGGTGTTAGGTTAGGGGGCTTAGTGATTAGATTAGTTATTTGCATTGTGGGGGGATGGCGGATTAGGGGTTAATATCTTAAAGGGTTGTAGATTGCGATGTGGGGGAATAGCGGATTAGGGGTTAATAGTTTAAAGAGGTACTTTGTGAATTGGGGAAATGGCGGTTTGGAGGTTAATACATTTCATTGTTAGTTGCGATGTGGGGGAATGGCGGTTTAGAAGTTAATAACTTTTATTGTTAGTTGCGATGTGGGAGGATGGCGGTTTAGGGGTTAACAACTTTGATAGATACTTTGCGATATGGGGGTTGGTGGATTAGGGGTTAATACATTTATTAGTTATTGCGGAGGGGGGGTGGAGGTTGAGAGATAGATATTGCACATGTGTTAGGTGTTTGATTTTATCTTAACAGCGAGCGACGGGGAAAATATACGCTCCACACTTGTATGTGGCGCCATTTATGTGATCAAGTGTAGTGTAAGTTCAGGTTACCATAGTAACCTATTAATTTTCAAGAAATCCGGCATTGGGTGGAACGCTAACTTACACCTACACGAAAAGGGCGACTACACGCAATGCGCTAAATAAGTCAATGAAAACCTGGTACTAAAATGGAGCTGTAAATTACTTTTAGCTGCCGGCAACTTCGGCAGCTTATAGCTCCATTTTTAACGGCTCAATGGAAAAGAGCTCTTAGTGTGTTGCGCTTTCACAAAAAAAATCCAATTTAAAAAATACCACAGTTGCTCTTTCATGTGATTGGTTTTGGGTCTGTCTAGCTGATTGTTATAACAAGGACAAATACCTCACATCATTGGATCTATTTCCGGTTTCCTAGTAATTTTTAAGAGATCTTTAGTATCTTCTCACCATAGAAATATATCTGAAGACCCCACGTTTGAAAGAGTGGAGCTCCCACAATTGAAATAAGGTGCTTCATGTCCTTATAGCCATCAGGTGATCGTCATAGTAATAATGGTAACCTGGCAGAAACCGATAGGCTCATTTCTTTCTGCTGTTGATGATGGGGATCATAGATACATTTCTCTGAAATAATAAACAGATAGGAATCAACCTATATGTAGGAACTAAGTGAATGGTAAAGCATATTATATTTTGTTCTATATAGGATATATACTTTTGTGCAACTATTTTATTTATGTATTTATGTATGTATGCATGTATGTACTTATGTACTGTATGTATGTATGCATGTATGTATGTATTTATTTATGTACTAGGCGATAAGCCTGCCAAGAGGACAGTCTATGTTTAAAAAATACAAACCCCCCAAGCTAATTTTGCTAAAAATAAAAAATGTAATATTACAGAAAAAAATAAACAAAGCTATCCAAAATAAAAATTAAACCTAAACTAATACCCCTAAAAAATAACCCCCCCAAAATAAAAACACCCCCTAATCTAATACTAAACTACCAATAGCACTTAAAAGGGCCTTTTGTAGGGCATTGCCCTAAGTTAAACAACTATTTTACTTAAAAAAATTACCAATTACCCCCTAACAGTAAAACCCCCACACCCAACCAACCCCCCCAAAATAAAAAAAAACCTAACACTAAAAAAACCTAAACTAACCATTGCCCCTAAAGGGGCATTTGTATGGGCATTGCCCTTAAAAGGGCATTCAGCTCTTTTACTGCCCTTCAAAGGGCAATCAGCTCTTTAACAGACCATTAAATCCCTAATCTTAAAATTTTAAAAATTTTTAAAAAAATCCTAAAACAAAGCCCCAAATAGGTACTCACCGTTCCTGAAGTTCGGCGGAGAATGTCTTCTTTCATGCGGCTCCATCATCCTCTATCTTCATTAGCGGCGTGGAGGCTCCTCTTCATCCGATCTCCGGCATACCCTAAAAATTGAATGGAAGGTACCGCAATCAATTTGGGGTACCTTGCATTCCTATTGGCTGAAATTTTGAAATCAGCCAATAGGATTAGAGCTACTGAAATCCTATTGGCTGTTCAAATCAGTCAATAAGATTTCAGTAGCTCTCATCCTAAAAACATCTCTAGCATAGGGATGTGAAAAGGACTCAGCAGTGAAAGTTGCTCCTGGAGGCGGCCAGAGCCTAGCAGGAGGGAGCTTTGACCAGGGAGGAAGATGCCCTAGGATTGGTGGATAAGGAGGAAAGGGTGGAGCTAGAGAAGCGGGTATTTTAAGGAGGACTGAGAGGGAAAGACAGCAGTTTGTTGTTAACAAAGTTAGTGAAAGTATCTCCCACTCGTCCCTATTTTGTTTGTTCTGTATTCCTTTCTGTTTTGTTTGTCGCAGTTGGTTGGCGGACGTTCTAGTCCTTGCAATTACAGTAGGTTATGGTCAATTGTTATTGTGGCAGAATTTTGCATTCCCATGGGGTGGAATTCAATTTGGGGTCTCTAAGGGCAACTGGTTCCTTAGACACTTATGTTGATTATCGTTGACGGGCTCAATCACATGCACGGTTGGGTCAAATGGAATGATGGCCATTTCGAAAAAATATTAGATTGAACTAGCACCGCTTAATGTGTAATTTAAAAGAATGTTGTTTCAATATTTGCACTGTTATTTATCAAGTTATTTAAGGTTTTGTAATGGTTATTTATTGAATAAAGGAGCTGTGGCCAAGTTGCACAAATAATTGGGTGTTTGGGTTGTTTGGAAAAGGTAAAAATGTGTGTTTTTTAAGGGGCCGGAATTTGACGACATAACAGGTCAAGGGTGAAGCTATATGTAATATTTGTATGAGTAGATTTTTTTTTTTTTTTTTATATAATTATTTTATTGAGGATCTGCAACATACAAAATTCAAGCATGCATAAAGATATACATTTAGTAAATATACAAGTGCTGAATAATAAACATATATGCATTAAATATCAAAGTATCATCTTTTTTATCCCTCTCAAGTATATTGCAGACACATCTTGAATCCTCAATGGATTTTAAAAACATTAGGGATTATAACCTCTTCCCCTTTTAAAATAATACAGGCCTCTTTTGGACCTTAACATACATATTAAGTTTATGCTAGGGGTCGAGCCAAAACATAAAAAATAAAAAAGGAAAAACAAACACAAAGAGAAAGAATGCAGCTGTGAGAAAGCATTAGATGAATAACAAAATTATCACAAACAAAATGCTGCAAACGGCTGAACCGGACACACCATGAACATTAAACTTTCACAACTTTATAGATAAATTTGTTGCTGTAAAGAAGAGTTCAGTCACTAATAACGGACATAGGAGAGGATCTCTTTATATACATTTACATCCATGCTGTAGTATCACGAAGGCTCCCCTAGGTGTTCTATCCTCTCCCCCTTTAATGTTATGCACTACAAAATCATTAATCTTGTTTTAACGCTTGTATATGGTGGCAGTAATTTATAGTCTCCACATTATGCCTGAAGAATGTTTTGGCGATCATATAAAACTCTTGTCCGCGTCCCTCCCTAAGTCCCGGCCGTAAGACCCAGGGAGGGAAACCACAGAACGTCCTGGTTGTACTCAATATGATTCGGTTTAACAATTACTATGTTATTCTGTAAATAATGAGACAGCTCTCTAAGGCCCCCCCAAACCCCATCAAGCATCACCCCAAGTTATACAGATACAATATGATAACAGCAAAATGGTGGAAAAGACACTCAGCATAAACATAATAGTGCTAAATACTGCCAACCTCTGGTTATCAAATTAATACAATCCATATAAGTGGGGAGAGGAGTGCTCGTTAAGCCAGATATGTTTATTTCTTTTTTATTTGTTCTGTTAGATCTTTTTCCGGTATTTTAGGGTAATAAGTCACCTGTCTATCGCAGCTCCGATGATTTGGGTAGTGAGCTAAGTCCATTTGCAATGGAGCGATCCGGCTTAGTTTAGTATGTAGGATACCGGAAGTCACTTTGCAAATATTAGTGGCAGTTGCATTGACCCACGAGTCTCCCCCTACTCCCTGAGGGCACCCCACATACTTTTTCCCTGTACCTGCCGAGAGAAATCCGAAAGCCTTTGTGGTATGGTCTGAGGATAATAAGATGGCGGTGTAGAGGCCTGGTGTGGCCCCCTCCAATGTCTAGGTGCATATTTAATGGCGTTGTCCGCTTTGGTACCATTGTCCTTTAGTGGGATGGTGAACGAAGGTTTGTCAATGATCATCTGTGTTGTAGTTACATCACCCTGGGGTTGCAGGTAGGATGGCTTGCTCGTTGGGCATGGGAAATTCTTTTGACTCCGGGGATCCATGAAAGCATTCTTAACCGTGATCCCGTCTTGCTCAAGTTTTGCAAGTGGGGTTTCTTTGATGCTCGCTGTTGAGGGACTATTGTAGTGTAAATTTTGCAAAAAATTAGCCACTTCTCAAGCCTTTCAAAGATGCAGTCTAAGCACGCTAAAAAGTCATCCTCTCCCTCAGCAGCCATCTGGGGTGTGTGATATAGAGACCGATATCCTCCTCTCCTTTTCCTTCAATAATTTTCAGTTTTGCTGTGCAGCGATAGATACAGTTTCTAATCGGTGTGTCCAGTAAAGGCAAACACCCCGGAGATCCGGGGGGGGGAACGCTGCCTGTAAGGTCGCCGCCACTTCAGCCCCTTGATGTCCAACTCCGCCTCCGGGTTCACAAATACAGCCATTTTATCTATTTTCTTTGCGAGTGATGTGGTACAGCACTGCACCAGGTGTACTCTTGTCAAAAGCTGTAGGGTAATATTGACATTCGGCAAAATTATCAAGGTATGCGACTGCACGGAGCCGCTGCTAGGACACGCCCCCATGAGTAGATATTTTACTTATTTACCACACTTACGCCTAGATTACGAGTTTTGTCGGTAAAAAACTTGCAGGGCTAACGCTTCGTTTTTTCCAGCGCTCACTTTAAACAACGCTGGTATTACAAGTTTTCTGAATGGCTGCGTTAGCCTCAGAAAAGTGAGCGTTGAGCATAATTTAGCTCCACTTCTCACCTCAATACCAGCGTTGCTTACGGTAGCAGTAAGCTGGAAAAACCTGCTTGTGCACGATTTCCCCATAGGATACAATGGGGCTGAGCTGGCTGAAAAAAAAACTAACACCTGCAAAAAAGCAGCGTTCAGCTCCTAACGCAGCCCCATTGTTTCCTATGGGGAAACAATTTCTAAGTCTACACCTAAATCCCTAACATGAACCCCGAGTCTAAACACCCCTAACCTTACACTTATTAACCTCTAATCTGCCGTCCCCAACATCATAGCCACCTGCATTATACTATTAACCCCTAATCTGCCGCTCTGGACACCGCCGCCACCTACATTATCCCTATGAACCCCTAATCTGCTGCCCCTAACATCGCCAACACCTACATTATATTTATTACCCCTAATCTACCCCCCAACGTCGCCGCCACCTACCTACAATTATTAACCCCTAATCTGCCGACTGGACATAGCCGCCACTATAATAAATGTATTAACCCCTAAACCGCCGCACTCCCGCCTCGCAAACACTATAATAAATTGTATTAACCCCTAATCCCCCCCCCACAACGTCGCCGCCACCTACCTACAATTATAAGCCCCTAATCTCCCGCCCCCAACGTCGCCGCTACTATAATAAAGTTATCAACCCCTAAACCTAAGTCTAACCCTAACACCCCCCTAACTTAAATATAATTTAAATAAAACGAAATAAAATTACTATAATTAAATAAATTAATCCTATTTAAAACTAAATACTTACCTATAAAATAAACCCTAATATAGTTACAATATAACTAATAGTTACATTGTAGCTATTTTAGGATTTATATTTATTTTACAGGTAATTTTGTATGTATTATTATTATTATTATTAACTAGGTACAATAGCTATTAAATAGTTAATAACTATTTAATAGCTACCTAGTTAAAATAATTAAAAAATTACCTGTAAAATAAATCCTAAATTACAAATACACCTAACACTACACTATCAATAAATTAATTAAATACATTAAAGGGACACTGAACCCAAATTTTTTCTTTTGTAATTTAGAAAGAGCATGCAATTTTAAGCAACTTTCTAATTTACTCCTATTTTCAATTTTTGTTCGTTCTCTTGCTATCATTATTTGAAAAATAAGGCATTTAAGCTTTTTTTGTTTCAGTACTCTGGACAGCACTTCTTTATTGGTGGATGAATTTATCCACCAATCAGAAAGGACAACCTAGGTTGTTCACCAAAAATGGGCCGGCATCTAAACTTACATTATTGCATTTCAAATAAAGATACCAAGAGAATGAAGAAAATTTGATAATAGGAGTAAATTAGAAAGTTGCTTAAAATTTCATGCTCAATCTGAATCACAAAAGAAAAATTTTGGTTACAGTGTCCCTTTAACTAAAATGATCTAAACGCAAATACAATTAAATAAACTAAACTATAGTACCAAAAAAGACAAACACTAAATTACAAAAAATAAAAAAATATTACAAGATTTTTAATCTAATTAAACCTAATCTAAGCCCCCTAATAAAATAAAAAAGCCCCCCAAAATAATAAAATTCCCTACCCTATACTAAATTACAAGGGCTTTTTGCGGGGCATTGCCCCAAAGTAATCAGCTCTTTTACCTGTAAAAACAAATACAATCCCCCCCCCCAACATTATACAACCCACCACCCACATACCCCTACTCTAAAACCCACCCGATCCCCCCTTAAAAAAACCTAACACTACCCCCCCTGAAGATCACCCTACCTTGAGCCGTGTTCACCCAGCCGGGCACCGATAGGCCAGAAGAGGACATCCAGACCGGCAGAAGTCTTGGGGGGAGCAGATTAGGGGTTAATATTATAGTGTTTGCGAGGCGGGATTGCGGCGGTTTAGGGGTTAATACTTTTATTATAGTGGCGGCGATGTCCGGTCGGCAGATTAGGGGTTAATAAGTGTAGGTAGGTGGCGGCGACGTTGGGGGGGCAGATTAGGGGTTAATAAATATAATATAGGTGCCGGCGATTTTAAGGACAGCAGATTAGGGGTTCATAGGGATAATGTAGGTGTCAGCGATGTCCGGTCGGCAGATTAGGGGTTAAATAATTTTATATAGTGTTTGCGATGTGGGGAGGCCTCGGGTTAGGGGTTCATAAGTAGTTTATGGGTGTTAGTGTACTTTTTAGCACTGTAGTTAAGAGCTTTATGTTCCGGCGTTAGCCCATAAAACTCTTAACTACTGACTTTTTTATGCGGTAGGAGTCTTGGAGGTAGAGGCTGTACCGCTCACTTCTTCCAAGACTCGTAATACCAGCGTTAGGCAAATCCCATTAAAAAGATAGGATACGCAATTGACGTAAGGGGATTTGCGGTATGGAAAAGTCGCGGAAGAAAAGTGAGCGGTACACCTGTACCTGCCATACTCGTTAATACCAGCGGGTGTTAAAAAGCAGCGTTAGGACCCCTTAACGCTGCTTTTTAAGGCTAACGCAGAACTCGGAATCTAGGCGTTAGTGACAAATTACTGTTTTGCAGAAACTTTAAAATAAAAGGATTTGTGGTTTACTTAAAACTCTATCTTGTCCTTTTGAAATAAGCCTGCAGTGCCACAATATCACATGGGCTTTTAGTGGAAGCTAAACCGCCCCCCCCCCCCTCGCACCTCCTACAGGAGTAAATAGCACACAGCTCCCTCCCAGCTCTGCAGAGCTGTCAGCTGTCTTTTCAGGTGAGTGCTAGGAGCAGGTTGTGTGCACTCACTGCACTATACACAAGCCCCTCTCCAGTGTAGTGCTAGAGATAAAGTCTATCCTGACACGGAGCATTAAACAGCACGCTAAAGTCATTTTATAGTCTTGCCAAAAGCATAATACTGTTTGATGCCAGGGAGAGAAGCGCTGAATTTAATTATTGTTGTGCGGCACCAGATGGGGTTAAAACTGTGTCAAATTTAACTGACCTTTAACATTAACAGACTCTGAATCTTCAAAACTTGATGGTGTTGGTGCACACTAGCAGCAGCCATTTATTAACAACACAGTGCTGACCCTTAGACTGCTGTCACACTCACACTGATGCACTCTACTGTATACTCACATTTTACCCTTGCACTGCTGTCACACTCACCCTGATGCACTCTACTGTATACTCACATTTTACCCTTGCACTGCTGTCACACTCACACTGATGCACTCTGCTGTATACTCACATTTTACCCTTGCACTGCTGTCACACTCACACTGATGCACTCTACTGTATACTCACATTTTACCCTTGCACTGCTGTCACACTCACACTGATGCACTCTGCTGTATACTAACATTTTACCCTTGCACTGCTGTCACACTCACACTGATGCACTCTGCTCTATACTCACATTTTACCCTTGCACTGCTGTCACACTCACACTGATGCACTCTGCTGTATACTAACATTTTACCCTTGCACTGCTGTCACACTCACACTGATGCACTCTGCCGTATACTCACATTTTACCCTTGCACTGCTCACACACTCACACTGATGCATTCTGATGTATACCCACATTTTACCCTTGCATTGCTCTCACACTCACACTGATGCACTCTGCTGTATACTCACATTTTACCCTTACACTGCTCTCACACTCACACTGATCCACTCTGCTGTATACTCACATTTTACCCTTGCACTGCTCTCACACTGACACTGATGCACTCTGCTGTATACTCACATTTTACCCTTGCACTGCTCACACACTCACACTGATGCACTCTGCCGTATACTCACATTTTACCCTTGCACTGCTCACACACTCACACTGATGCACTCTGCTGTATACTCACATTTTACCCTTACACTGCTCTCACACTCACACTGATCCACTCTGCTGTATACTCACATTTTACCCTTGCACTGCTCTCACACTCACACTGATCCACTCTGCTGTATACTCACATTTTACCCTTGCACTGCTCACACACTCACACTGATGCACTCTGCCGTATACTCACATTTTACCCTTGCACTGCTCACACACTCACACTGATGCATTCTGATGTATACTCACATTTTACCCTTGCACTGCTCTCACACTCACACTGATGCACTCTGCCGTATACTCACATTTTACCCTTACACTGCTCTCACACTCACACTGATCCACTCTGCTGTATACTCACATTTTACCCTTGCACTGCTCTCACACTCACACTGATGCACTCTGCTGTATACTCACATTTTACCCTTACACTGCTCTCACACTCACACTGATCCACTCTGCTGTATACTCACATTTTACCCTTGCACTGCTCACACACTCACACTGATGCACTCTGCCGTATACTCACATTTTACCCTTACACTGCTCTCACACTCACACTGATCCACTCTGCTGTATACTCACATTTTACCCTTGCACTGCTCTCACACTCACACTGATGCACTCTGCCGTATACTCACATTTTACCCTTGCACTGCTCTCACACTCACACTGATGCACTCTGCCATATACTCACATTTTACCCTTGCACTGCTCTCACACTCACACTGATGCACTCTGCCGTATACTCACATTTTACCCTTGCACTGCTCTCTGTCAGGGTGCCAGGAATCAGACTGAGACGAGAAGTGCAAAAATAATCCCACCTTTATTAATAGCAAAAAATAATAAAAAGTCCACAAGTCGGGGGGGCGTGTCCAACTACCGACTAAGGCCTTGCTTCCATTGAGTCGTTAAAAATGGAGCCGTAAGCTACCGAAGCGGCCGACAGCTAAAAGTAATTTACGGCTCCATTTTAGTACCAGGTTTCCATTGAAATATTTTGCGGATAGCGTGCAGTCGCTCTTTTCGTGTAGCTGTAAGTTAACGTTGTGTTAACGCTTCCATCTGATGTTGGATTTCTTGAAAATCAATTAGTTGCTAAGGTAACCCGACCTTACACTATAGAATTTACGTTTAATGTCGGTGCTCCTTACCGGTGATCACCTCTCAAGAAAAATAAAAAAACATTTATCCATATTTTTAATAATCAAATACTATTTTCTAATATAATTATATTTAACACTTCATAAATATAAGTAATATTTATTGCTGCCCTAGGCATAGGTCTAGTTTGCATTCTGTAGATATGTTCTTGCATATATTATTATATTTAAATATATACTGATATTTCTATTAGAATATAAGTTCAACTTTTTCTATACATAAGACAACAATAAATATTACTTATAACAATTTATTTCTACATTAAAACACTTGCATTATTTGCAAGTTTTATAATTTCAATAGAAAATAGGTCTCAAAAAGCACAATTTTCCTCTTTTACACCTAGTTGAGCTGGGGGTAATATTTCTCAATGTATCGACAGCCTCCGACAATGTATTAACGGTTAGCGCTTTCATTGGAAACCTGGTATAATTTATCGATTAACTGCTTCTATTACTTTTTATGGGACGCGAAGATCTTTACGGCAGCCGAAGTCCGGCTGCCGATATTGAGGTATAACGCGCCATTGGAAACAGTCGATAAATGATATTGCTTCCGACAGCATATTTATCGGTTTACGAGTGCACGCAAACTGAATTACGACTCAATGGAAGCGAGGCCTAAGATGGATGCTTTTAGCTACAGCTGCATTTAGGAGTTAATGAATCCACTGTTTATTGCTCCTTCAACCTACAGTTTGAGTACTTTTCTCTGTGGCATTGACTACATTTAAACTAGTAGATTGACCTGAACAACTTTTTTGCTTCTACTTCGGAGTAGCAAAGCTAAACTGATGAAGTGCGCAGTGGAGGCCTAAGAAGAGCCTGGACTTTCATTTACCCCTCCTATTACACTGACTATTCAGTCTAATTAGCTTTATATGCTAAAGTGAATCCTCCATCCTCTCTATCTGTGAGTTGTGAGGTACTAATCCCTGGGTGCTTTCAAAACTACCAGAGGGAATACCGATGATGATTTCTACGGCGAGTTCAACGTGGATTAAATACAGACTGGGCAGTATCTTAGATGCGCTCCAAGCTGCTATAGAGCAGACATTGAAAGAGGCATCTATTGCACCCGCTGAAGATTTTGCGGCTGTTACTTGGCAATCGACCCCTCCACAAGTGTCTGAGGGCAATCTAGCCATTTCTCTACGAGAGCAGCAAATATGGCCTTTTCGCTGGCTACTTGCTGGAGCAGGAGAATGGGGATTTAGGCCTATCAAAGAAGCTGGAGTCTTATGGGATCGATGCATGTATAAAAGTGCCGCCGGCTATAACATGTGACAAGGGAAACAATGATATTTTAGAGAGGAGATGGAATCCACCTGATCTGAAAACCTTATGGGCGGTAAATACTTTGGCAGGCAAACCCACAGTTTTAGCAAAAGTCACTGAATTGCTTCAGTTATATGGCATGCTGTGTGAAATAGCTCCCCTAAATGACATCCTGAGACTTACCTTGGAGAGCGGAGCGAAGGCTGATTATATGCGATTTTGGAGATCTGGAATAGGGTGAGGTTCCTACATTGCTCTTCCGAGCTGCCACGGGGCTTTACATCTTCACGGGACTCTCTTTATGCTGTAATCTGCAGCAATTTGCACTTTGACATAGACAGCTTAGATTGAACTTTAATTGTAGCACAATTAGTTTAAGATTATATGACAGCCTCTTTTATGTGCCCGCCACTAGTTTAGATGGTCAAATGGCTAAGCTTTATAATAACGCTCGAGATTTTCATTTTGTACTTTGACCCTCCTTGCTATGTGAATCTAGGAGATATATTGGGTAGTCTATTGAGTCAGCCGTATTACATTTATTACCTACAGGGAGTGCAGAATTATTAGGCAAGTTGTATTTTTGAGGATTAATTTTATTATTGAACAACAACCATGTTCTCAATGAACCCAAAAAACTCATTAATATCAAAGCTGAATAGTTTTGGAAGTAGTTTTTAGTTTGTTTTTAGTTATAGCTATTTTAGGGGGATATCTGTGTGTGCAGGTGACTATTACTGTGCATAATTATTAGGCAACTTAACAAAAAACAAATATATACCCATTTCAATTATTTATTTTTACCAGTGAAACCAATATAACATCTCAACATTCACAAATATACATTTCTGACATTCAAAAACAAAACAAAAACAAATCAGTGACAATATAGCCACCTTTCTTTGCAAGGACACTCAAAAGCCTGCCATCCATGGATTCTGTCAGTGTTTTGATCTGTTCACCATCAACATTGCGTGCAGCAGCAACCACAGCCTCCCAGACACTGTTCAGAGAGGTGTACTGTTTTCCCTCCTTGTAAATCTCACATTTGATGATGGACCACAGGTTCTCAATGGGGTTCAGATCAGGTGAACAAGGAGGCCATGTCATTAGATTTTCTTCTTTTATACCCTTTCTTGCCAGCCACGCTGTGGAGTACTTGGACGCGTGTGATGGAGCATTGTCCTGCATGAAAATCATGTTTTTCTTGAAGGATGCAGACTTCTTCCTGTACCACTGCTTGAAGAAGGTGTCTTCCAGAAACTGGCAGTAGGACTGGGAGTTGAGCTTGACTCCATCCTCAACCCGAAAAGGCCCCACAAGCTCATCTTTGATGATACCAGCCCAAACCAGTACTCCACCTCCACCTTGCTGGCGTCTGAGTCGGACTTGAGCTCTCTGCCCTTTACCAATCCAGCCACGGGCCCATCCATCTGGCCCATCAAGACTCACTCTCATTTCATCAGTCCATAAAACCTTAGAAAAATCAGTCTTGAGATATTTCTTGGCCCAGTCTTGACGTTTCAGCTTGTGTGTCTTGTTCAGTGGTGGTCGTCTTTCAGCCTTTCTTACCTTGGCCATGTCTCTGAGTATTGCACACCTTGTGCTTTTGGGCACTCCAGTGATGTTGCAGCTCTGAAATATGGCCAAACTGGTGGCAAGTGGCATCTTGGCAGCTGCACGCTTGACTTTTCTCAGTTCATGGGCAGTTATTTTGCGCCTTGGTGTTTCCACACGCTTCTTGTGACCCTGTTGACTATTTTGAATGAAACGCTTGATTGTTCGATGATCACGCTTCAGAAGCTTTGCAATTTTAAGAGTGCTGCATCCCTCTGCAAGATATCTCACTATTTTTTACTTTTCTGAGCCTGTCAAGTCCTTCTTTTGACCCATTTTGCCAAAGGAAAGGAAGTTGCCTAATAATTATGCACACCTGATATAGGGTGTTGATGTCATTAGACCACACCCCTTCTCATTACAGAGATGCACATCACCTAATATGCTTAATTGGTAGTAGGCTTTCGAGCCTATACAGCTTGGAGTAAGACAACATGCATAAAGAGGATGATGTGGTCAAAATACTCATTTTCCTAATAATTCTGCACACAGTGTATACCTGTTCTAAGCAGCTTTTTTTTGAGACCAGTGAGATTGCAAATTAACATAACTATAAATTGTACCTGTATATTATTTTTTGTTTATTATGCTCCCATGGTATGCTATCCCTTTCCTCCTCTCCTCCTGTATAGCTATATGAAAAGAATATACATAAAAGAACTTCTAGATGTCAACACAGCCTAATTCATATTGCCAAAGTTGCCATTCCATTAATGTGATATTATTCACTGAAACCTATATATGTGTTAATGGTGGAAGTATATTTGCTGAATAGTAGGTAAAGCAAACCATAGTTTAAGCATGCAAGATATAATTCAGTGTGTCTGTTGGCAGCCTAATTTGAATATTGTAATAGACATTCAGTTCATATTATGCTCTTTTCCTGCTCTTTCACAGTAATATAGAACAGCTCTATGAAGTCATATGTATGCATATACTTAAAAATAGTTGTAGCATTAAGCTAAATTACTTATGTGTCTAGAGATTAGAGAAAACCCTAGCCTATTAACCCTTATTTGACTTCATTAGCTTCACCCCTTTTTATATTTGTGGCACTTCTGAAATTAGCTCAGCCCCCCCTACATTTCTGTTTATTTCATAAACAACTGAACGCAGGTTCATTTGAATTTTTCCCTATACCACTTAAAATTGTGTGTTTTCCTTTTAAAACACTATTCCCCTTCCCTCAATTTTTGTTAGTTGGTTAAACTATATCTACTAGATTGTATGCAACAAAAACACCCTGAGGTTCCTTCTTTGAGATCCAAGAGTGGTCTCCTATTGTACAATGTGACCCAGTACTCTTTCTTTAGTTTATATTTATACGAGGCCCAAGTGTGACCTCGGATGTCATATAGAGAGTACTCTGTTTAGAGGGCAAGAGTCATATAATATAATATGATTGGTACATGATATATGAATATGTAATGTTCATAAATTATTTTGTTTGTTTGCACTGGTTGTATAATGAGACAAAATATGTTGTTCTGTTCTCGTGTTACCTGCAATATGTTTGCCCTGCATTGAACCTCAATAAAAATATTTTAAAAAAAAAAAAGTCCACAAGTCAAATAACAAGCCAGGAGTCAAAACCAGAGATGGTAGTCAGGCGAGCCGAGTTAGGAGCCAAAGCGAATAGTCAGACGAGCCGGAATCAGGAACAAGGAAAACAGCAGAGTCAGGAACAAGTCAGGGATCAGGAACCAGGAAGGACGTCAGACAGCCAGGTAATACACAGGAACTCTCACAAACAGGTCTGAGACAACGCAAAGGCAAAGCATACTGAACACAGGCCCTTTAAATAATAAGTGATGACATCACAATTCGGAGACTGCATCCTGTCTCACATGGATGATGCACACCAGTTTGGCCATAAAAGGAAGTGCAGGAAATGAGCAGCATCCCCCACAATGCACCATAGTCAGGAAGAGAGGTGAGTAAAATGGCTGCCTGCAGCACATGGCAAGCAAACAGGGAGAAAACCCTGACAGTACCCTCCCCTCAACAACCCCTCCCCCATGGGAGGACAAAAGGCTTATTGGGGAAACGGCATGGAAGGCATGGAGGAGGGCGGGAGCATGAACATCAGAGGAGGGAAACCAAGAATGCTCCTCCGGACCGTAGCCCCTCCAGTGAACCAAATACTGTACACGGCCCCTGGACATACGAGAGTCAATAATGCTGCTGACCTTATACTCCTCATGGTTGTCAACAAAGATAGGACAGGATGAGGCAACACAGTGGTAAACCGATTACAAACCAATGGTTTCAAGAGGGAGACATGAAAATATTGGAGATGCGCATGGCAGGAGGAAGGTCAAGAGCGTAGGCCACAGGATTAACCCGTCAGAGTATTCGAAAAGGACCAACATAATGTGGAGCCAATTTATTGGAAGGCACACAAAGGTTTAAGTTGCGGGAGGACAGCCAAACTCTCACCAACCTGGTAGGAAGGTGCGGGCAGACGCCTACGATCAGCCTGGAACTTTTGGCGCTGCATAGAACGATGAAGGCAATCCTGAATCTGCACCCACGTGGAACAGAGTTGCCGGAGATGCTCCTCCAAAGCCGGAATACCCTGAGACATGAATGAATCGGGCAACAAGGATGGTTGAAACCCATAATTCGCCATGAACAGGGATAACTTGGAGGAAGCATTAATAGCACTATTACGAGAAAACTCTGCCCAAGGTAACAGTTCAGACCAATTATTGTGGTGATCTGAGACATAGCAATGGAGGAAATGTTCCAGAGCTTGATTAGACCTTTCCGCAGCCCCATTGGATTGAGGGTGATATGCCGAGGAGAAAGAAAGCTGGATCCCCATTTGAGCACAAAAGGAACGCCAAAATCTGGAGACAAACTGGCTACCCCGGTCTGACACTATCTCCTTGGATAACCCATGTAAACGAAAGACCTCCTTGGCAAAAATTGAAGCAAGCTCCTGAGCAGTAGGCAGCTTCATCAAGGGCATGCAATGTGACATTTTAGAAAAACGGTCAACCACCATAAGGATATCAGTATTGCCATTGGAAACAGGGAGCTTGACAATGAAGTCCATGGAAAGATGTGTCCAAGAACGCTCAACATTAGCAACAGGTTGAAGAAGACCCACAGGAAGACGTTGAGGAGTCTTATTCTGTGCACAAACTGAGCAGGAGGCAACATACGCAGCAACATCAGAACGAAGACCTGGCCACCAGAATTGTCGAGTGACAGACCAAATCATTTGGTTCTTGCCTGGGTGACCTGCGGCTTTAGAATAGTGGTAAGTGTGTAAAAGTTTAGTAAGAAGATTCTCAGGAACAAAACACTTACCACTAGGTTTCTCAGGAGGTGCATTGGTTTGTGCAGCCAGGATCTCCTCCCCCAAGGGAGAAGTCAAATTAGTACGTATGGTAGCAAAAATATGGTCAGGAGGTATAGATTCCTCCTTGAACAAAGGCGAAACTTGTCTAGAGAGGGCATCAGCCCTAACATTCTTACTACCAGGCAGGTAGGAGACCACATAATTAAGCCGAGACAAAAATAGCGCCCATCTGGCCTGTCGGGGTGACAAACGTTTTGCTTCAGATAGATAAGTTAAATTCTTGTGGTCAGTAAGAATGAGCACTGGCACGCTAGTACCCCCGAGACAATGCCTCCATTCCTGGAGTGCCAAAATTATGGCCAGTAATTCCCTGTCGCCAATTTCATAATTGTACTCCGCTAGAGACAATTTCTTAGAGAAGAAACCACATGGATACAAGGAACCGAAAGGCGTAGGACGTTGAGACAAGAGGGCACCTACTCCAGTCTCAGATGCATCGACCTCAAGAACGAAAGGCAGGACAGGGTTAGGTATACTCTGCTGTATACTCACATTTTACCTTTGCACTGCTGTTACACTCACACTGATGCACTCTGTTGTATACTCTCATTTTACCCTTGCACTGTTGTCACACTCACACTGATGCACTCTGCTGTATACTCACATTTTACCCTTGCACTGCTTTCACACTCAGTATGATGCACTTTGTTGTATACTCACATTTGACCCTTGCACTGCTGTAACACTGATGCACTCTGTTGTATACTCACATTTCACCCTTGCACTGCTGTCACACTCACTCTGATGCACTCTGCTGTATACTCACACTTTACCCTTGCACTGCTTTCACACTCACACTGATGCACTCTGCTGTATACTCACAGTTTACCCTTGCACTGCTGTCACACTCACACTGATGCACTCTGCTATATACTCACATTTTACCCTTGCACTGCTGACACTTACACAATAGTGCTGCTTGCTGATTTATATCATTAGGGTGCTACTCATACCAGTGGTAAGCTGTACACATGGAATTGCAAGCGAAGCTGGTTTAGGCTAGCTGTGATACATTTAATAACTGTAACTTGTTTTGTTAGCTGTGAGACAAGTAATAACTGTAACTTATTTTGTTAGCTGTGAGACAAGTAATAACTGTAACTTATTTTGTTAGCTGTGAGACAAGTAATAACTGTAACTTATTTTGTTAGCTGTGAGACAAGTAATAACTGTAACTTGTTTTGTTAGCTGTGAGACATGTAATAACTGTAACTTGTTTTGTTAGCTGTGAGACATGTAATAACTGTAACTTGTTTTGTTAGCTGTGAGACATGTAATAACTGTAACTTGTTTCGTTAGCTGTGAGACATGTAATAACTGTATCTTGTTTTGTTAGCCGTGAGACAATAACTGTAACTTGTTTTGTTAGCTGTAAGACATGTAATAACTGTATCTTGTTTTGTTAGCTGTGAGACATGTAATAACTGTAATCTGTTTTGTTAGCTGTGAGACAAGTAATAACTGTAACTTTTGTTAGCTGTGAGACATGTAATAACTGTAACTTGTTTTGTTAGCTGAGACAAGTAATAACTGTAACTTGTTTTGTTAGCTGAGTCATGTAATAACTGTAACTTGTTTTCTCCAACATAGGTGTGTCCGGTCCACGGCGTCATCCTTACTTGTGGGATATTCTCTTCCCCAACAGGAAATGGCAAAGAGCCCAGCAAAGCTGGTCACATGATCCCTCCTAGGCTCCGCCAACCCCAGTCATTCTCTTTGCCGTTGCACCGGCAACATCTCCACGGAGATGGTTAAGAGTTTTTTGGTGTTTAAATGTAGTTTTTATTCTTCAATCAAGTGTTTGTTATTTTAAAATAGTGCTGGTATGTACTATTTACTCTGAAACAGAAAAGAGATGAAGATTTCTGTTTGTAAGAGGAAGATGATTTTAGCAGACGTTACTAAAATTGATTGCTGTTTCCACACAGGACTGTTGAGATGAAGTAACTTCAGTTGGGGGAAACAGTTGGCAGACTTTTCTGCTTGAGGTATGACTGGCCACATTTCTAACAAGACTTTGTAATGCTGGAAGGCTGTCATTTCCCCTATGGGGACCGGTAAGCCATTTTCTTAGTTAAACATAAAAGAATAAAGGGCTTTATAAGGGCTTAAAAAACTGGTAGACATTTTTCTGGGCTAAAACGATTACTTTGCTAAGCATATTTGGCAGATTATAACTCTTAATAGTTATTATAATCTTGGGGATTGTTGTTAAAAAACGGCAGGCACTGTATTGGACACCTTTTTCGGATGGGGGCCTTTTCTAGTCATAGGCAGAGCCTCATTTTCGCGCCACTAATGCGCAGTTGTTTTTGGAAAGCAAGGCATGCAGATGCATGTGTGAGGAGCTAAGAACCACTGAAAAAGCTTATAGAAGGCGTCATTTGGTATCGTATTCCCCTCTGGGCTTGGTTGGGTCTCAGCAAAGCAGATACCTGGGACTGTATAGGGGTTAAATGTAAAAACGGCTCCAAATTTGGTGTGCAATACTTTTAAGGCTTTAAGACACTGTGGTGAAATTTTGGTGAATTTTGAACAATTCCTTCATGCTTTTTCACATATTCAGTAATAAAGTGTGTTCTGTTTAAAATTTAAAGTGACAGTAACGGTTTTATTTTAAAACGTTTTTTGTGCTTTGTTGACAAGTTTAAGCCTGTTTAACATGTCTGAACCATCAGATAAGCGATGTTCTATATGTATGAAAGCCAAGGTTTCTCCCCATTTAAATATATGTGATGATTGTGACATAGTGTCCAAACAAAGTAGGGACAATGATGCCACAGATAATGATATTGCCCAAGATGATTCCTCAAATGAGGGGAGTAAGCATGGTACTGCATCATCCCCTTCTGTGTCTACGCCAGTTTTGCCCACACAAGAGGCCCCTAGTACATCTAGTGCGCCAATACTTATTACCATGCAACAATTAACGGCTGTTATGGATAATTCTATTGCAAACATTTTATCTAAAATGCCTACTTATCAGAGAAAGCGCGATTGCTCTGTTTTAAACACTGAAGAGCAAGAGGACGCTGATGATAACGGTTCTGACATACCCTCACACCAATCTGAAGGGGCCAGGAGGGAGGTTTTGTCTGAGGGAGAAATTTCAGATTCAGGAAAAATTTCTCAACAAGCTGAACCTGATGTTGTAACATTTAAATTTAAATTAGAACATCTCCGCGCACTGCTTAAGGAGGTATTATCTACTCTGGATGATTGTGACAATTTGGTAATTCCAGAGAAATTATGTAAGATGGACAAGTTCCTAGAGGTTCCGGTGCCCCCCGATGCTTTTCCTATACCCAAGCGGGTGGCGGACATAGTAAATAAGGAGTGGGAAAGGCCCGGCATACCTTTTGTTCCTCCCCCTATATTTAAGAAATTATTTACTATAGTCGACCCCAGAAAGGACTTATGGCAGACAGTCCCCAAGGTCGAGGGGGCGGTCTCTACTCTAAACAAACGCACTACTATTCCCATAGAAGATAGTTGTGCTTTCAAAGATCCTATGGATAAAAAATTAGAGGGTTTGCTTAAAAAGATGTTTGTTCAGCAAGGTTACCTTCTACAACCAATTTCATGCATTGTTCCTGTCACTACGGCAGCGTGTTTCTGGTTCGAAGAACTAGAAAAGTCGCTCAATAAAGAATCTTCGTTTGAGGAGGTTATGGACAGAGTTCAAGCACTTAAATTGGCTAACTCTTTTATTTTAGATGCCGCTTTGCAATTAGCTAGATTAGCGGCGAAAAATTCAGGGTTTGCTATCGTGGCGCGCAGAGCGCTTTGGCTAAAGTCTTGGTCAGCGGATGTGTCTTCCAAGACAAAATTGCTTAACATCCCTTTCAAGGGTAAAACACTGTTTGGTCCTGATTTGAAAGAGATTATTTCAGACATCACCGGGGGAAAGGGCCACGCCCTTCCTCAGGATAGGTCTTTTAAGGCTAAAAATAAGCCTAATTTTCGTCCCTTTCGCAGAAACGGACCAGCCTCTAATTCTACATCCTCTAAGCAAAAGGGTAATACTTCACAACCCAAACCAGCCTGGAGACCGATGCAAGGCTGGAACAAGGGTAAGCAGGCCAAGAAGCCTGCCACTGCTACCAAAACAGCATGAAGGGATGGCCCCCGATCCGGGACCGGATCTGGTGGGGGGCAGACTTTCTCTCTTTGCTCAGGCTTGGGCAAGAGATGTTCAGGATCCTTGGGCACTAGAAATAGTTTCTCAGGGTTATCTCCTGGAATTCAAGGAACTACCCCCCAAGGGGAAGGTTCCACAGGTCTCAATTATCTTCAAACCACATAAAAAGACAGGCATTCTTACATTGTGTAGAAGACCTGTTAAAGATGGGAGTAATTCATCCAGTTCCAATAGGAGAACAAGGGATGGGGTTTTACTCCAACCTGTTCATAGTTCCCAAAAAAGAGGGAACATTCAGACCAATTTTAGATCTCAAGATCCTAAACAAATTTCTCAGGGTTCCATCGTTCAAAATGGAAACCATTCGAACGATCCTTCCTACCATCCAGGAAGGTCAATTTATGACCACGGTGGATTTAAAGGATGCGTACCTACATATTCCTATCCACAAGGAACATCATCAGTTCCTAAGGTTTGCTTTTCTGGACAAGCATTACCAGTTTGTGGCACTTCCATTCGGATTAGCCACTGCTCCGAGAATTTTCACAAAGGTACTAGGGTCCCTTCTAGCGGTTCTAAGACCAAGGGGCATTGCAGTAGTACCATACTTGGACGGCATCCTGATTCAAGCGTCGTCTCTGTCAAAAGCAAAGGCTCATACGGACATCGTCCTAGCCTTTCTCAGATCTCACGGATGGAAAGTGAACATAGAAAAAAGTTCTCTGTCCCCGTCAACAAGAGTTCCCTTCTTGGGAACAATAATAGATTCCTTAGAAATGAGGATTTTTCTGACAGAGGTCAGAAAATCAAAACTTCTAAGCTCTTGTCAAGTACTTCATTCTGTTCTTCGTCCTTCCATAGCGCAGTGCATGGAAGTAATAGGATTGATGGTTGCAGCAATGGACATAGTTCCTTTTGCACAAATTCATCTAAGACCATTACAACTGTGCATGCTCAGACAGTGGAATGGGGATTATACAGACTTGTCTCCGACGATTCAAGTAGATCAAAGGACCAGAGATTCACTCCGTTGGTGGCTGATCCTGGACAACCTGTCACAGGGAATGAGCTTCCGCAGACCAGAGTGGGTCATTGTCACGACCGACGCCAGTCTGGTGGGCTGGGGCGCGGTCTGGGAACCCCTGAAAGCTCAGGGTCTATGGTCTCGGGAAGAATCTCTTCTCCCGATAAACATTCTGGAACTGAGAGCGATATTCAATGCTCTCAAAGCTTGGCCTCATCTAGCAAAGGCCAAATTCATAAGGTTTCAATCAGACAACATGACGACCGTTGCATATATCAACCATCAGGGGGGAACAAGGAGTTCCCTGGCGATGGAAGAAGTGACCAAGATAATTCAATGGGCGGAGGATCACTCCTGCCACTTGTCTGCAATCCACATCCCAGGAGTGGAAAATTGGGAAGCGGATTTTCTGAGTCGTCAGACATTCCATCCGGGGGAGTGGGAACTCCATCCGGAAATCTTTGCCCGAATAACTCGATTATGGGGCATTCCAGACATGGATCTGATGGCCTCTCGTCAGAACTTCAAGGTTCCTTGTTACGGGTCCAGATCCAGGGATCCCAAGGCGACTCTAGTAGATGCACTAGTAGCACCTTGGACCTTCAACCTAGCTTATGTATTCCCACCGTTTCCTCTCATTCCCAGGCTGGTAGCCAGGATCAATCAGGAGAGGGCTTTGGTGATCTTGATAGCTCCAGCGTGGCCACGCAGGACTTGGTATGCAGACCTGGTGAATATGTCATCGGCTCCACCATGGAAGCTACCTTTGAGACAGGACCTTCTTGTTCAAGGTCCATTCGAACATCCGAATCTGGTTTCCCTCCAACTGACTGCTTGGAGATTGAACGCTTGATTTTATCAAAGCGTGGGTTTTCAGATTCTGTAATAGATACTCTGATTCAGGCTAGAAAGCCTGTAACTAGAAAAATTTACCATAAAATATGGAAAAAATATATCTGTTGGTGTGAATCTAAAGGATTCCCATGGAACAAGATAAAAATTCCTAGGATTCTATCCTTTCTACAAGAAGGTTTGGAGAAAGGATTATCTGCAAGTTCTCTGAAGGGACAGATCTCTGCTTTATCTGTTTTACTTCACAAAAGGCTGGCAGCTGTGCCAGACGTTCAAGCGTTTGTTCAGGCTCTGGTTAGAATCAAGCCTGTTTACAGACCTTTGACTCCTCCCTGGAGTCTTAATCTAGTTCTTTCAGTTCTTCAAGGGGTTCCGTTTGAACCCTTACATTCCGTAGATATTAAGTTATTATCTTGGAAAGTTTTGTTTTTGGTTGCAATTTCTTCTGCTAGAAGAGTTTCTGAGTTATCTGCTCTGCAGTGTTCTCCGCCCTATCTGGTGTTCCATGCAGATAAGGTGGTTTTGCGTACTAAGCCTGGTTTTCTTCCGAAAGTTGTTTCCAACAAAAATATTAACCAGGAGATAGTTGTACCTTCTTTGTGTCCGAATCCAGTTTCAAAGAAGGAACGTTTGTTACACAATTTGGACGTAGTCCGTGCTCTAAAATTCTATTTAGAGGCCACTAAAGATTTCAGACAAACATCTTCTTTGTTTGTTGTTTATTCTGGTAAAAGGAGAGGTCAAAAAGCAACTTCTACCTCTCTTTCTTTTTGGCTTAAAAGCATTATCCGATTGGCTTATGAGACTGCCGGACGGCAGCCTCCTGAAAGAATCACAGCTCATTCCACTAGGGCTGTGGCTTCCACATGGGCCTTCAAGAACGAGGCTTCTGTTGACCAGATATGTTAGGCAGCGACTTGGTCTTCACTGCACACTTTTGCCAAATTTTACAAATTTGATACTTTTGCTTCTTCGGAGGCTATTTTTGGGAGAAAGGTTTTGCAAGCCGTGGTGCCTTCCATTTAGGTGACCTGATTTGCTCCCTCCCTTCATCCGTGTCCTAAAGCTTTGGTATTGGTTCCCACAAGTAAGGATGACGCCGTGGACCGGACACACCTATGTTGGAGAAAACAGAATTTATGCTTACCTGATAAATTACTTTCTCCAACGGTGTGTCCGGTCCACGGCCCGCCCTGGTTTTTTTAATCAGGTCTGTTGAATTATTTTTTCTAACTACAGTCACCACGGTATTATATGGTTTCTCCTATGCATATTTCCTCCTGTACGTCGGTCGAATGACTGGGGTAGGCGGAGCCTAGGAGGGATCATGTGACCAGCTTTGCTGGGCTCTTTGCCATTTCCTGTTGGGGAAGAGAATATCCCACAAGTAAGGATGACGCCGTGGACCGGACACACCGTTGGAGAAAGTAATTTATCAGGTAAGCATAAATTCTGTTTTGTTAACTGTGAGACAAGTAATAACTGTAACTTGTGTTAGCTGAGACAAGTAATAACTGTAACTTGTTTTGTTAGCTGAGACATGTAATAACTGTAACTTGTTTTGTTAGCTGTGAGACAGGTAATAACTGTAACTTGTTTTGTTAGCTGTGAAACAAGTAATAACTGTAACTTATTTTGTTAGCTGTGTGAGACAAGTAATAACTGTAACTTGTTTTGTTAGCTGTGAGACATGTAATAACTGTAACTTGTTTTGTTAGCTGTGAGACATGTAATAACTGTATCTTGTTTTGTTAGCTTTGAGACAATAACTGTAACTTGTTTTTTTAGCTGTGAGACATGTAATAACTGTATCTTGTTTTGTTAGCTGTGAGACATGTAATAACTGTAACTTGTTTTGTTAGCTGTGAGACATGTAATAACTGTAATCTGTTTTGTTAGCTGTGAGACATGTAATAACTGTAACTTTTGTTAGCTGTGAGACATGTAATAATTGTAACTTGTTTTGTTAGCTGAGACAAGTAATAACTGTAGCTTGTTTTGTTAGCTGAGTCATGTAATAACTTAACTTGTTTTGTTAGCTGTGAGACAAGTAATAACTGTAACTTGTTTTATTAGCTGAGACAAGTAATAACTGTAACTTGTTTTGTTAGCTGAGACATGTAATAACTGTAACTTGTTTTGTTAGCTGTGAGACATGTAATAACTGTATCTTATTTTGTTAGCTGTGAGACAGGTAATAACTGTAACTTGTTTTGTTAGCTGTGAGACAATTAATAACTGTAACTTGTTTTGTTAGCTGTGAGACAAGTAATAACTGTAACTTGTTTTATCTGCGAGACATGTAATAACTGTAACTTGTTTTGTTAGCTGTGAGACAAGTAATAACTGTAACTTGTTTTATTAGCTGAGACAAGTAATAACTGTAACTTGTTTTGTTAGCTGAGACATGTAATAACTGTAACTTGTTTTGTTAGCTGTGAGACATGTAATAACTGTATCTTGTTTTGTTAGCTGTGAGACAGGTAATAACTGTAACTTGTTTTGTTAGCTGTGAGACAATTAATAACTGTAACTTGTTTTGTTAGCTGTGAGACAAGTAATAACTGTAACTTGTTTTATCTGCGAGACATGTAATAACTGTAACTTGTTTTGTTAGCTGTGAGACAAGTAATAACTGTAACTTGTTTTGTTAGCTGTGAGACATGTAATAACTGTAACTTGTTTTGTTAGCTTTGAGACATGTAATAACTGTAACTTGTTTTGTTAGCTGTGAGACATGTAATAAGTGTAACTTGTTTTGTTAGCTGTGAGACATGTAATAACTGTAACTTTTTATGTTAGCTGTGAGACATGTAATAACTGTAACTTGTTTTGTTAGCTATGAGACAAGTAATAACTAACTTGTTTTGTTAGCTGTGAGACAAGTAATAACTGTAACTTGTTTTGTTAGCTGAGACAAGTAATAACTGTAACTTATTTTGTTAGCTGTGAGATAAGTAATAACTGTAACTTGTTTTGTTAGCTGAGACATGTAATAACTGTAAATTATTTTGTTAGCTGTGAGACAAGTAATAACTGTAACTTGTCTTGTTAGCTGTGAGACAAGTTATAACTGTAACTTGTTTTGATAGCTGTTAGACATGTAATAACTGTAACTTGTTTTGTTAGCCGAGACAAGTAATAACTGTAACTTGTTTTGTTAGCTGTGAGATATGTAATAACTGTAACTTGTTTTGTTAGCTGTGAGACATGTAATAACTGTAACATGTTTTGTTAGCTGTGAGATATGTAATAACTGTAACTTGTTTTGTTAGCTGTGAGACAAGTTATAACTGTAACTTGTTTTGTTAGCTGTAAGACAAGTTATAACTGTAACTTGTTTTGTTAGCTGTAAGACAAGTTATAACTGTAACTTGTTTTGTCACATCATGCTGAGGTCTCTGAACTACAATAGCACTAGTGCACATTTGCATACAGCCTGCTGATTAGACATGTCCCCTAGGGAGGCTGGTTATAGGCATCTGATTGGTGGGAAGGGGACAGCGCCCACATTCCATGCAGATAGTGCTGCTCTGTGTATTGTGTGCAATTTACAGCCAGCGTCTATAGAGACAAATCCAGCAGTGCTCACTGGTGATCCTTATTATTGGGTCAGTGATCAATATACAGGCACATTATATTGCAGGCTTGTCTGACACTCCTGGGGTGATACCTACTGGCTCTCCTTACAGACAACACACAGAGATACTGACTGCTACCAGTCTGTTAGCTCAGGGTGACACACCGTGTTGTTTCTACAATCAGCGATGGGCTGAAGCAAATTAACCCTGAAGTGTACCCATGGTTGCACAATATTTGTATATGTTTTTTTGTGCCTCCTAGGTAAATTATTTATAACTATTTTTTATTCTCCAATTTAGTTTGGTCGCCACCGAGTTCTGAGTCATGAAAATCGCTGTTATTGGGCAGAGCATTTTTGGGAGAGAGGTTTACAAGGAGCTGCGGAAGGAAGGGCACCAGGTGGTTGGAGTATTCACCATCCCTGATAAAGATGGGAAGGCAGATCCGCTTGGTAAGTTCTGGGGCAGAGATGGGAGGGAAGCACCATCACACGGGCCAGAATGCCATTGTCACCAAAAGTTTATCACTAATGTTTGTTTTGGATGTGACAAAAGCAACTGTAAGACAGAAAATGTGTAATATACAGGCTGAGGCAGAAAATGTGTGTAATACACAGACTGAGGCAGAAAATGTGTGTAATATACAGACTGAGGCAGAAAATGTGTGTAATACACAGACTGAGGCAGAAAATGTCTGTAATACACAGACTGAGGCAGAAAATGTGTGTAATACACAGACTGAGGCAGAAAATGTGTGTAATATACAGACTGAGGCAGAAAATGTGTGTAATACACAGGCTGAGGCAGAAAATGTGTGTAATACACAGGCTGAGGCAGAAAATGTGTGTAATACACAGGCTGTGGCAGAAAATGTGTGTAATACACAGACTGAGGCAGAAAATGTGTGTAATATACAGACTGAGGCAGAAAATGTGTGTAATACACAGGCTGAGGCAGAAAATGTGTGTAATATACAGACTGAGGCAGAAAATGTGTGTAATACACAGACTGAGGCAGAAATGTGTAATACACAGACTGAGGCAGAAAATGTGTGTAATATACAGACTGAGGCAGAAAATGTGTGTAATACACAGACTGAGGCAGAAAATGTGTGTAATACACAGACTGAGGCAGAAAATGTGTGTAATACAGGCTGAGGCAAAGAAATGTGTGTAATACACAGGCTGAGGCAATAAATGTGTGTAATACACAGGCTGAGGCAATAAATGTGTGTAATACACAGACTGAGCCGTACACTGAAACCTTTTTTGTACTCTGATCTCCTTATCTGTACACAATAAAACAGTTTTTTGAGACCAATGTGCTGCTGTGGCACTGTCTGTAAAGAGCTTCAGACTAGATGCATGACACCTGCTACACCTTTATGCCCATATCATGCCCCAGAGACCTGCATGTTGCTGTGGCACTGTCTGTAAAGAGCTTTAGACTAGATGCATGACACCTGCTACACCTTTATGCCCATATCATGCCCCAGAGACCTATGTGCTGCTGTGGCACTGTCTGTAAAGTGCTTCAGACCAGATGCAGGACACCTGCTACACCTTTATGCCCATATGATGCCCCAGAGACCTATGTGCTGCTGTGGCACTGTCTGTAAAGTGCTTCAGACCAGATGCAGGACACCTGCTACACCTTTATGCCCATATGATGCCCCAGAGACCTATGTGCTGATGTGGCACTGTCTGTAAAGTGCTTCAGACCAGATGCAGGACACCTGCTACACCTTTATGCCCATATGATGCCCAAGAGAAGCTGCATGTTGCTGTGGCACTGTCTGTAAAGAGCTTCAGACTATGCATGACACCTGCTACACCTTTATGCCCATATGATGCCCAAGAGAAGCTGCATGTTGCTGTGGCACTGTCTGTAAAGAGCTTCAGACTATGCATGACACCTGCTACACCTTAATGCCCATATGATGCCCAAGAGAAGCTGCATGTTGCTGTGACACTGTCTGTAAAGAGCTTCAGACCATGCATGACACATGCTACACCTTTATGCCCATATGATGCCCAAGAGAAGCTGCCTGTTGCTGTGGCACTGTCTGTAAAGAGCTTCAGACCATGCATGACACCTGCTACACCTTTATGCCCATATGATGCCCAAGAGAAGCTGCCTGTTGCTGTGGCACTGTCTGTAAAGAGCTTCAGACTATGCATGACACCTGCTACACCTTTATGCCCATATGATGCCCAAGAGAAGCTGCATGTTGCTGTGACACTGTCTGTAAAGAGCTTCAGACCATGCATGACACCTGCTACACCTTTATGCCCATATGATGCCCAAGAGAAGCTGCATGCTATTGTGGCACTGTCTGTAAAGAGCTTCAGACTAGATGCATGACACCTGCTACACCTTTATGCCCATATTAAGGCCCAGATTATGTGCTGCTGTGGCACTGTCTGTAAAGAGCTTCAGACCAGATGCAGGACACCTGCTACACCTTCATGCCCATATGATGCCCCAGAGATCTATGTGCTGCTGTGGCACTGTCTGTAAAGAGCTTCAGACCAGATGCAGGACACCTGCTACACCTTTATGCCCATATGATGCCCCAGAGACCTATGTGCTGATGTGGAACCTGCTACATCTGTATGCCCATATCATGCCCCATAGACCTGCATGCTGCTGTGGCATTTTCTGTAAAGAGCCTCAGACTAGAAGCATGACACCTGCTACACCTTTATGCCCATATTATGCCATATAGACCTGCACGTTGCTGTGGCACTGTCTATAAAGAGTCCCAGACCAGATGCATAGCACCTGCTACACCATTATGCCCAAATGATGCCCCGAGACCTGCACGTTGCTGTGACACTGTCTGTAAAGAGCTTCAGACCAGATGCATGACACCTGCTACACATTTAAGCCCATATTATGCCATATAGACCTGCACGTTGCTGTGGCACTGTCTATAAAGAGTCCCAGACCAGATGCATAGCACCTGCTACACCATTATGCCCATATGATGCCCCAGAGACCTGCATGCTGCTGTGGCACTTTCTGTAAAGAGCCTCAGACTAGAAGCATGACACATGCTACACCTTTATGCCCCTATTATGCCCTATAGACCTGCACGTTGCTGTGACACTGTCTGTAAAGAGCTTCAGACTAGATGCATGACACCTGCTACACATTTATGCTCATATTATGCCCTATAGACCTGCACGTTGCTGTGACACTGTCTGTAAAGAGCTTCAGACTAGATGCATGACACCTGCTACACATTTATGCTCATATTATGCCCTATAGACCTGCACGTTGCTGTGGCACTGTCTATAGAGTCCCAGACCAGATGCATAGCACCTGCTACACTATTATGCCCATATGATGCCCCAGAGACCTGCATGTTGCTGTGACACTGTCTGTAAAGAGCTTTAGACTAGATACATGACACCTGCTACACCTATATGCCAATAAAATACCGCAGAGACCGGCATGTTGCTGTGGCACTGTCTGAGGCCTCATACTAAGAGGCCGATTTACCAAATGTCTGTCGGACCTGATCCGACAGTGCGATTCAGGTCCAACAGACATCGCTGAATGCAGAGAGCAATACGCTCTCCGTATTCAGCATTGCACCAGCAACTCACAAGAGCTGCTGGTGCAACGCCGCCCCCTGCAGACTCGCGGCCAATGGGCCGCCAGCAGGGGGTATCAATCAACCCCATCGGACTCAATCAGGTTGATTTGTGGCGATCTCTCCGCCTGCTCAGAGCAGGCGGACAGGGTTATGGAGCAGCGGTCTTTGGCCCCTATTTAACAAAGGTCTTGCGGACCTGATCTGACAGTGCGGATCAGGTCCGCAAGACCTCGCTGAATGCGGAGAGCAATACGCTCTCCGTATTCAGCATTGCACCAGAAGACTCGCCAGAAACACGGGTCGTCAAGCTCCGTTCGGAGCTTAATAGATAGGCCCCAATGTATGCTACCTGACATGGTACAGTGAGAGTGGACAGAGAAGGGAATTGTACTGTGCTTGACACCATTAGTCCTGAGACATATTTCAGCTATAGGTGCTCTAGTAATCCTATTATTATTGTGAGAGATCTGACAGCTAAACATAAAACTATTATAGTTCCAGCTTAGTTTGTTAAACCCCAGGACAGGTGATAGTTGCAATTGCTGTACGCTAATAAACTCTCTATCACACAGGTGTGGAAGCGGAGAAGGATGGGGTTCCTGTATTTAAGTTCTCCCGCTGGAGGGTGAAGGGTCAGGTGATTCCAGAGGTTGTTGAGAAGTACAAAGCGCTGGAGGCGGAGCTGAATGTCCTTCCCTTCTGCTCTCAGTTTATTCCCATGGAAGTGATTGACTGTCCCAAACTCGGCTCCATCTGCTACCATCCCTCCATCCTACCACGGCACCGGGGGGCGTCTGCTATCAACTGGTGAGGTGACAAGCCACATGTTACAGCTATGTAGTCATATCAAACCTGCATTCTATTTCATTTTTGTAAAGACCTGCACAGAAAACCTAGATGTGTTGTGTCACACAGATGTGTTGTGTCACATTTGATGTATTGTGTCACACAGATGTTTTGTGTCACATTAGATGTATTGTGTCACACAGATGTATTGTGTCACACAGATGTATTGTGTCACATTAGATGTGCTGTGTCACACAGATGTGTTGTGTCACACAGATGTATTGTGTCACACAGATGTATTGTGTCACACAGATGTATTGTGTCACACTAGATGTATTGTGTCACACAGATGTATTGTGTCACACAGATGTGTTGTGTCACACAGATGTGTTGTGTCACACTAGATGTATTGTGTCACACAGATGTATTGTGTCACACTAGATGTATTGCGTCACACTAGATGTATTGCGTCACACTAGATGTGTTGTGTCACACTAGATGTATTGTGTCACACAGATGTGTTGTGTCACACTAGATGTATTGTGTCACACAGATGTGTTGTGTCACACTAGATGTATTGTGTCACACAGATGTATTGTGTCACACAGATGTATTGTGTCACACTAGATGTGTTGTGTCACACTAGATGTATTGTGTCACACAGATGTGTTGTGTCACACTAGATGTATTGTGTCACACAGATGTATTGTGTCACACTAGATGTATTGTGTCACACAGATGTGTTGTGTCACACAGATGTATTGTGTCACACAGATGTATTGTGTCACACAGATGTATTGTGTCACACTAGATGTATTGTGTCACACAGATGTATTGTGTCACACAGATGTATTGTGTCACACAGATGTATTGTGTCACATTAGATGTATTGTGTCACACAGATGTATTGTGTCACACTAGATGTATTGTGTCACACAGATGTATTGTGTCACACTAGATGTATTGTGTCACACAGATGTATTGTGTCACACTAGATGTATTGTGTCACATTAGATGTATTGTGTCACACAGATGTATTGTGTCACACAGATGTATTGTGTCACACTAGATGTATTGTGTCACACAGATGTGTTGTGTCACACTAGATGTATTGTGTCACACAGATGTATTGTG